>NW_024432639.1:0-6762 GCF_017639785.1 Mesocricetus auratus
TGTGAGGAGCCGCCCTCGCTATCGCTATTGCCGTTAGAAGATGGCGCTGACATCCACTGTCAGTTGGAGTTAACTGTCGCTGTCAGTTGGAGTTAACTGTCGCTGTCAGTTGGAGTTAACTGTCGCTGTCAGTTGGAGTTAACTGTCGCTGTCAGTTGGAGTTAACTGTCGCTGTCAGTTGGAGTTAACTGTCGCTGTCAGTTGGAGTTAACCGTTTAAACTGTGCCTCTCCCGTGACGTCATCTGGGGTGATGTGCAAACCACCAATCCCGGCTCTACACATCTCACTCGGAGCTCCTAGGCTTATATAAGGGGCTGGGTTTCTTAGCTTGGGGTCTCCCTCTAAGAAGCTGATCATCTATCTCTCAAGATGCATTAAAGCTTTACTGCAGAAGGATCCGAGTGTTCTGCGTCGTTCTTGCTGGCGAGACGGTAGCGCGGGACATCTGGTGCCGAAACCCGGAACTCTTCAACATCGCCGGCGCCGCGGGAGACCCTCGGAAAACGGGGCGGATTCAGAACTGCAGGGACGTAGGTTCAGAGAGGTATGCTTTATCCTGAACAACCCTTTTCTCGACTTTGGCCTTAGTTTGTCATCACCGTGGGACGGGTCAGTGGAGGCTTTGGTGCTAGTCCTGTTTGTCCTTCTCCTTCATCGTGGCTGGTGCTGACAGAACGGGCGCTGTCCGTCTGGCGCTGTCCATCTGGCGCTGTCCATCTGGCGCTGTCCATCTGGCGCTGTCAGTCTGGTGCTGTCAGTCTGGTGCTGTCAGTCTGGTGCTGTCAGTCTGGTAACGGAGTTGAGCGCGTTTTTAGATAAGCTGTCAGCGCGATGGGGTCGTCACAGTCAGTGGTTACAGCCTTACAGACTGTGCTAAAACAAAGAGATCTTAAAATTGCACCACGAACACTTCAAAATTTTGTGAAGGAGGTAGATAGAGTGGCACCATGGTATGCTTGTTCCGGGTCCCTCACTGTGGCCTCATGGAACAAGCTAGGTAAAGAACTAGACAGGAAGCATGCAGAAGGAGATCTCTGCTTAGGTACCAAAGCCATTTGGAAGCTAGTTAAAAACTGCTTGGAGGATGAGGCCTGTCACCCTGCTATAATAGAAAGTCAGGGAACCTTAGAGGAAGTTCAGGATAGCATGTCAGAAACTGAACGGAGTGAGAGAATGGGAGCTCGCAAAAGAAAAGACATGTCTAAGAAAAAAGGCCCTCCCCAGGAAGTTAAGAAAGGGGGAGAGAAAGAAGGGAGTTATCATTCACCCCTTAACAAATCTAAGAAAAAGAAAAGGCCAGAATCTAGTCTATACCCTGCAGTAGAGCTAGAAGCCTTGGAGCTAGATAATTCTGATTCTGACACTCTGGATTCTAGCGAAGAAGGTGGTCTAGAGGAGGAGGTGGCACGGTATGAGGAAAAAAGATATCACCCTGATAGACACCGGCCACTGAAAACAAAAATGAATGTGAGGCCACCGCCTATAAATCCGGCGGGCTCACGCTCCTCAGCGCCTCCGCCATATGAGCTTCGGCTGAATACTGGTACTGACTCCTTTTTACCTTTAGAGGAACGGAGAAAAATACAAATGGCTTTTCCAGTATTCGAGAATGTGGAAGGCGGAAGAGTACATACCCCCGTAGATTAAGTGATTCAGCCTATCTGGCTATACCCCTAAATGAGAGACCTACAATAAAATTGTTAATTAATGGAAAAGAATTTGAAGGGATAATGGATTCGGGAGCAGACAAAAGCATTATTTCACTCCATTGGTGGCCGAAGTCTTGGCCCACTGTTGTTTCATCTCATTCTCTACAAGGTCTTGGATACCAGTCCTCTCCTGCCATCAGTGCCTCAGCCTTAACCTGGCGGGATGCTGAAGGCAAACAGGGATGTTTTACCCCCTATGTGTTGCCACTCCCTGTAAATTTATGGGGACGAGATGTGTTACAAGCCATGGGCATGACCCTAACTAATGAATACTCCCCCCAGGCATCAGCCATTATGGCAAAGATGGGGTATACAAATGGTAGAGGCTTGGGTAGGCAAGAACAAGGCAGAATAAAACCCATTACACAACACGGAAATCGGGGTAGAAAAGGACTGGGTTTTATTTAGGGGCCGTTGAGGCTTCACGACCCATACCATGGAAAACAGAGGAGCCGTTATGGGTCTCTCAATGGCCTCTATCCTCTGAAAAATTAGAGGCTGTCACAAGATTAGTGCAAGAACAGGAACGGCTGGGGCATCTAGAGCCTTCTACCTCCCCATGGAATACACCAATTTTTGTTATTAAGAAGAAATCTGGGAAGTGGAGATTACTCCACGACCTGCGGGCCATTAACAATCAGATGCATCTTTTTGGCCCTGTTCAAAGAGGCCTTCCTTTTGCTTTCTGCACTTCCTCAAGATTGGAAGCTTATTATTATAGATATTAAGGATTGTTTCTTCTCTATTCCACTTTACCCACGGGATAGACCAAGGTTTGCCTTCACTATCCCTTCTCTTAATCATATGGAACCAGACAAGAGATTTCAGTGGAAGGTACTGCCGCAAGGCATGGCCAATAGCCCAACAATATGTCAGCTATATGTGCAGGAGGCTTTGGAGCCAATTAGGAAGCAATTTACATCTTTAATCGTTATCCATTATATGGACGATATTCTTATTTGTCACAAAGAGTTAGATGTTTTACAAAAGGCTTTTCCCATGCTGGTGGCTGAATTAAAACAGTGGGGATTAGAGATTGCCTCAGAAAAGGTTCAAATTGCAGATACAGGCCTCTTTTTGGGCTCAAAGATTACTCCCAAAAATATAGTTCCTCAGAAAATAGAAATTCGCAAAGACCACTTACAAACATTAAATGATTTTCAGAAACTTCTGGGAGATATAAATTGGTTGAGGCCCTTTTTAAAAATTCCATCTGCTGATCTAAAACCCTCTTCGATCTCCTGGAGGGTGAGCCTCATATCTCCTCACCCAGAAAATTTACCCCTGCCGCCCACCGAGCCTTACAGATGGTGGAAGAGGCCTTACAGGAAGCACAATTACAACGAATTGAGGAGTCACTACCTTTTAATCTGTGTGTTTTTAAGACAGCTCAATTGCCAACTGCAGTCCTGTGGCAACATGGACCATTACTTTGGATTCATCCAAATGCTTCCCCTGCTAAGATTATTGACTGGTACCCTGATGCTGTTGCACAGCTCGCGCTTCGCGGAATAAAAGCAGCTGTTACACATTTTGGCAGGGATCCTGATTCCTTGATTGTGCCTTATACTGCTGCACAAGTTCAGACCTTGGCAGCCACATCTAGTGATTGGGCAGTTTTAGTTACTTCCTTTTCAGGACAAATTGATAATCATTTTCCAAAGCATCCAATTTTACAGTTTGCCCTAAACCAGGCTATAGTGTTTCCACAAGTGACAGCTAAAGACCCACTCCCAGATGGGACTGTGGTGTACACTGATGGATCAAAAACTGGTATGGGAGCTTATGTGGTCAAGGATAGGGTTATATCTAAACAATATAATGAAACTTCACCTCAAGTTGTAGAATGTCTGATAGTACTGGAGGTTCTTGAGGCTTTTCCAGGACCCCTCAATATTGTATCAGATTCCTCTTATGTGGTTAATGCAGTTAATCTCCTTGAGATAGCTGGAATAATAAGATCCTCCAGCAGAGTTGCTAACATCTTTCAGAAGATACAAGCTGCCTTGTTAAATAGGAGATTTCCTGTTTTCATTACCCATGTCCGAGCACATTCTGGACTCCCAGGTCCCATGTCCTTAGGGAATGACTTAGCGGACAAGGCTACAAAGCTGGTGGCCGCTGCCTTGTCTACCCATGCACAAGCAGCAAAAGAATTCCATAAGCGCTTTCATGTGACGGCTGAGACCTTGCGCCGTCGTTTTGCTCTATCCAGGAAAGAGGCTAGGGAAATTGTTACTCAATGCCAGAATTGCTGCGAATTCTTACCTACTCCCCACATGGGAATAAACCCACGTGGCATTAGACCATTGCAGATGTGGCAGATGGATGTTACTCATATTCCCTCTTTTGGAAGGCTTCAATATGTTCATGTTTCTGTTGACACCTGTTCTGGCGTAATGTTTGCCACACCCCTAACAGGGGAAAAGGCCTCATATGTGATTCAACATTGCCTTGAGGCCTGGAGTGCTTGGGGAAAACCCAGAATTTTAAAAACAGACAATGGACCAGCATATACCTCTCAAAAATTCCGACAGTTTTGTCGGCAAATGGATGTTACCCATCTAACTGGCCTACCTTATAACCCTCAAGGACAGGGCATTGTGGAACGTGCCCATCGTACACTCAAATCATATCTGATTAAACAAAAGGGGAGTATTGAGGATGTTCTACCCTCGGTACCAAGAGTTGCTGTATCCATGGCACTTTTTACCCTTAATTTCTTGAACTGTGATGCCCAAGGCCACACTGCGGCTGATCGCCACAGTTTAGAGCCTGATAGGCCAAAAGAAATGGTAAAATGGAAAGATGTCTTGACTGATCTCTGGAAAGGCCCGGATCCTATTCTTATAAGATCCAGGGGAGCTGTGTGTGTTTTTCCACAGGAGGAAGAAAACCCCTGTGGATCCCTGAAAGACTCACTCGAAGAGCTCCTTCACAACTCCAGAATAAGAAGGATGGAGGCCAAGTGGGTGATGAAGACTCTCCTACTCGGGATGATGGTTCCTAGTATGATGGGAGAGTTACGGTGGGCCATCATGTCTACCTTCCCCTACCGATGCCAGTGATGCAGAATGCCCAGGTGTTCCCTAGATTTTTCACAAATAATAGAGAGTTGGGGCTTGCCTTTTTGCCTTTAGATCCTCAGATACAGAGTTTTCAGGATGAGAGAACCTTGTCATTAGTAGGAAGCTTGTGCTTTACTGTGATTTCTTCATTAAAGGATAATTTTATTCATATGGATCCAGAAAGATCTAATGCTAATCCTTTTGAATTAATGGAAGCTGTACTGATCTTTCTCCTATGATAGTGAGAAGGGACAGATTACTTTTGATTGGAAAGGGGCATTAGGCAACAGTCTGAGTGAGGGACAGAGCTCTGGATCATCTGATTGGTCCTCCTCCAATGTTAAGTATACCCTTTTAAGAGAACTAATTATTCAGCTGCCCTTTATTTGGGTTGTGAGTAATGATACCTTAGGTAAGAATCAGAAAGAAATAAATTGTTCTGCTTAGAATTGTTTTTATGCATTATGCTGGGATGCTATTAAGCACCCTTTGCTTTGGTAATGCGCATGCCTCGATTTATTCCAGCTCCTGTTGAGGCGCCAAGTAATTTGAGTTTGTTTAGGGAAAAGCGAGATTTTTGGGATCTCTGCTATTATTGTGGGCCTGATAGCCACCGCCGCGGTTACTGCTTCGGTTACCGCCTCGCCCTTGCACTTTCTGCCACTGTGCAGACAACTCAAACCATTAATGAACTATAGGCCACTGTGACCATGGTCCTAGATAAACAGGCCACTGCCAATTCTCAGATACAAGGAGGCCTGATGTTGGTAAACCAACAGATTAATTTGGTTCAGGAACAATTGGATATATTGTGGCAGATGGCCAAATTGGGATGTGAACAAAGTTGCCTGGCCTTTGTGTCACTTAGTACAATATGAGAATTTTACAAGAGCAGCTAACCTGTCAAAAGCTCTGTCTCAACATTTATTACAGAATTGGACTTTTGAGTTTGAGCAGACACTCCGTGAGTTGAGAATGGCGATCCTGCAAGTGAATTCGACGCATCTGGATCTTTCTCTGATGGAAGACCTCTCCCCCTGGATTTCATCTGCATTTTCTTATTTTAAGGAATGGGTGGGGGTAGGATCATTTAGCCTAGTTCTCTGCTGTGGAATAGTGTTGATGCTTTGGATGGTGTGTACGCTCAGAGCCCAAACAAAAGGAGAAAGTGGTGGTGGCACAAGCACTTGCTGCCTTAGAACACGGAGCATCCCCTGACATTTGGTTAACCATGTTAAAGCAATAGGTCGCTGGCCTCCCAGCTCTTGCACCCCACGAGGCTAGTCTCATTGCACGGGATAGAGTGGGTAGGCTTCAGCAGCCCAAGGAGTTGCAAGGCTAAGCACTGCACAGGAGAGGTTCATGGTATAACGACTTTCTCCTGGGAGATAAGTCATCTTGCATGAAGGTTCTATGTCATGATCTCCTTCCCCCAGAAAAAAGACATCGGACTGGTCAGGACTTCCTCTGGGGATAAGACCCTGGAGAGGAGCTTTGTACATGTTCCGAATTTGCACATGGGGATTTGACCTCTATCTCCACTCCAAAGTTGTGGGTGTCCTATTGCTTCAAAAATAAATGAATAGGGGGAGATGTGAGGAGCCGCCCTCGCTATCGCTATTGCCGTTAGAAGATGGCGCTGACATCCACTGTCAGTTGGAGTTAACTGTCGCTGTCAGTTGGAGTTAACTGTCGCTGTCAGTTGGAGTTAACTGTCGCTGTCAGTTGGAGTTAACTGTCGCTGTCAGTTGGAGTTAACCGTTTAAACTGTGCCTCTCCCGTGACGTCATCTGGGGTGATGTGCAAACCACCAATCCCGGCTCTACACATCTCACTCGGAGCTCCTAGGCTTATATAAGGGGCTGGGTTTCTTAGCTTGGGGTCTCCCTCTAAGAAGCTGATCATCTATCTCTCAAGATGCATTAAAGCTTTACTGCAGAAGGATCCGAGTGTTCTGCGTCGTTCTTGCTGGCGAGACGGTAGC
>NW_024432640.1:0-690 GCF_017639785.1 Mesocricetus auratus
CCTCACCCGTCATCTGTGGTGATGAGCAAACCACCAATCCCGGCTCTACACGTCTCACTCGGAGCTCCTAGGCTTATATAAGGGGCTGGGTTTCTTAGCTTGGGGTCTCCCTCTCAGAAGCTGATCATCTATCTCTCAAGATGTATTAAAGCTTTACTGCAGAAGGATCCGAGTGTCCTGCGTCGTTCTTGCTGGCGAGACGGTAGCACGGGACAATGGGGTACAGGTATTTAATACTAAAATTTAGGGAGATGGTTTCTAATTTTGCCTTGACCTTCTGCTTCGTGCAATGCAAAGATCACCCAAGAATGTTAGCCTAGTAAGATCTTTCCTAAGGGTATGGCCTGCCTTGTTTTGGTCCATAACAATCTGGTTCTGGAGAATATTATCTTTGCAATCCCCTTCTTTGTAAAGAAACATCTTTCAGTCTATTTTCCTCCTGGGACATGTAAAGTTGTTAACGAAAAGATCAATACAGAGGACAGACTCATGAGGGCAATCCAGTGAATACTGGACGCACCAAGTTTATTGTTTAACATTTTTTTCACAGCCCACCACACTGGTTTTATTAGTCTGCATCCAAATCTGTTAATGCCTTCTCACAGGCCAGCCCACGCCTTGCCAAGTCACAGATCAGTAACAGCAGTCCAAAGGTGGCCAACATTTGTCCATATATTGCATCATTGTAAA
>NW_024432641.1:0-944 GCF_017639785.1 Mesocricetus auratus
ATTTTCTTAGACCTGGCCACGGCAGTAACTGAACCACACACAAAAAATGGTGAGTTGCACCGAGCAACCATTTGAAATACCTATCTCCAAACACTACCAGTCCTGAAAAGTCCCAGACAGCCCAGGAATGGAATTCTCAGTAGCGAAACCAGTATCATTCAGAGGCAGAGAAAATCCAGAGAATAATCAAATTGCATAATTTAGACGCTAATCAAATTTCAGAAAAACTCAAATTACTCCTGAAAATCCTGTTACCAAAACGGATCCTGTGCCTCTAGCAACAGACTGCAGACCCCACCTGTACTTAACTCATCTTGGTATTGGTAAAGCATCTATATCTAGAAGCAAATACTATAGAAGGAGGGCAGAAGTGCCAAATGCAATAAATTATATCTAGGGGTGTCATGGAAACCAGCTCTGAGAAGTTCCTGTCAAGCGACAAAATCATTGGTTTGCCAGTCATCCCCTTCCTGGTGCACACCATTTGTCTATCTAAGGGATCCTGGAGCTGGTGGGACAAACATGAGAGGACCTCTGTGTTTTTCTACACTTAGGAAAACTGAGTGAAAGAGGTACCAGTTCAAGGGCCACAAGGCTGACTGCTAGCTAACAGGCAGTCATGTTATAACCAGAACCCTCACATTAGTTCACTTCAAAGTATTGGAGAAACAGTCCCTCCCAAGCTAAATCAGACACTTACCTGAAGGATTCAGTCTCCTCAGTCTGCCTGTTGCATTTGTCCAAGGTATCACTGATCTCCATGGGCAATTTCTGAATGCCAGACATCACCTGATTATGTTCTATTGTGAGCATCTCAAGCTCATAATTCATCCTGTAGTAGGGCAGGGCCCCAAGACAAAAGAACTCCATGAGCCATGGTGGCATTGATCATCTGAATAAAGCTGTGTCATAGATTATACCACCCAATGGATGCCACAGCCTGC
>NW_024432642.1:0-7043 GCF_017639785.1 Mesocricetus auratus
TGACCTGGAGATTCTCTTTAATGGGAAGGCAAATATGGGTAGTGTCTGAATCTCCATGCAAGCAGCCTAAGAATCTGTACTTGATTACCCTGGCTCCACTTGCAAAAGAGGGAAAAAGTGAAGAATTGGTGAAGTTCTGTTCTTGCAGGTGTGTCTGTTTTTGGATAAAAACTGAAGGGAAGAGAATTTGACTGAGAGGCAGTAAGTGAGAAGGAGGAAGATAGTTGATAGAAAAGATTAAAATTAAAACTTTGGGAAAATAGAAATATGACATTGTCTTCTGAGAGGAAGATAAACCGTGGTGCTACCATTTACATAAGCTTACTGATGGCCATCTGTTCCTTAGGAGCTTTCATTGATGTCTAGACAAGATACTTACAGTCTAGAGTCATTTGTGAGATGTGTCTCAGTCACACTGAACAGACACATGGAGTAACTCTAGTGCAGCTTTTCGTTTAGTCCCAACTATGTAAGCGTTGCTAACTCCCTATCTGGGATGTAACAAGTGGAGACTCCCGTGAACACAGATGAATGTTCAAAAGTCAAATGTCATTTCCCTCTTTTCATCTAGCCATCATAGTCATGCCCACGTAATGTGCAGAAATGTTTATGGATGTTCAAATATGACTGCATCATAAAACCCAATGCCTAGGAAAAACAACTTTATTTGTGTTGACGGATGGCAATGGTTTTTAAAATATTCGAAAATCCGCAGTCAGTGTTAATTTTTGAGCTGTGCTTACATGTCTATATCTGTCACTTAGCGTTGTGTTTACAGAGAGCCTTTGGGAATTTCCCTTGTATAATCACAATGCATACAGGTAAGTGTTATGCATTTATTGCTTCACAGAAATCTTGCCATTTCAGGGTCCAAAATACACTTAATAAATAAGCACTTAAAAGAGACAAAAGGTGTATTAGATAAGTCAACTTTAAGAAAAGCCTAGAACATTCTACTGGTAACTAAGTTAAACTGTGTTAAAATAAGAAGGACAACAGAGTTTGAAACTGCCCCTTTAAAAAATATGCTGAAGAAGAATACATACTGGCTCATGAGCCTTGGTTATAAGAGATTCTATAATTTTAGAAACAGAAAAAATTATCAAGCATGTGGAACAGGCAACAGGCATAGAGAAAATGAATTAAAAAAATTAAAAGTGTGCAGAAGTGAATAATGTAGAAACATTGCATAAAAGGCAACATTGTACATTCTCTCGAGGTGGGTAGAGCAATGGACAAAGATTGGGATGATTCAGGAGATACATAGAAGTGAATGCATGAGAGAAATAGCATCTCTGTGGTCTACAGTAACTTGATTCCACATACCTTCCAATGTCTTACACCCAAATAAAATCGCTCCTTCCTGAATGAGTAATTAGTGTGAACTAGAGACCTGTGAAAATGGCCTAAGATTTCAATAGCCTCATAATCACTCCTTTGCTGTCCCTGCCACCAGTGTTGTATATTTTTTGTTGCTATGTTCCTGCGATATCTCTGGTGTTATTCTTTTTTGGCTCAGGATTGCTTTAGTTATTCTGGGTATTTGTGTGCTTCAACATAAATTTTAGAAATTCTTCCTAGTTCTGTAAGAAATATAAGTGGAATGTTTATGATCAGGGGGAATATAAACTGTTATATGAAAATCAGTGTGGAGGTTCTTGAAGAATTTAAAAATAAAGATGCAATCTAGTCTAGCTGTATCACTTCTCAATCTGTACTAGAAGGACTCTTATTCAAGATTCCACATACAAGTAAATTACTGCACTGTTCAAAAGAGCCAGGAAACAAAATGAGCCTAGTTGTCCATCAACTGAAGAACATAGAAATAAAAGATTCTCTTGTCCACAACAGAATTTTCATAAATGTCTCAGTTAGCCTTGAGAGAAGGCTTGGCACAGCCTAAAGTCACCTGAGAAGAGTGTCTCAACTGTAGGATTTCCTAGAACAGATGGACTATGGGAAACTCTTAGAGGGGTAGAATTAATTGACCTACTGGGAACATCATCCATCATCACTTGGGAAGGAGGTCCTGAATAACTAAACATGAGCTTAGGAGTGAGCCAGCAAAAAAAGTGCTAATAGTTGTACAGGGTTCAGTCCTGTGGCTGGGAGACCTGATGATGTAGTGCATTTACATCATTCAGTCAGCTAGCAGAGAAGAGGGGATGCAATACTCCAGTGGGTGCCTCCTTTGCTACCTTGTATTCAGTTCCAGCTCTCAAATCAAGAGGCACATACTCAGAGTGGAACTTTTTCATCTACTACTGTTTTCAGAAAAGTCTCCATCAAGTACAAGCAGGGGTAAACACCCCTAATTTCCTAGGCAATGATAAAGTCAGTCAAGTTGACGATATAATAATCGTCACTTATTAAACCCTTCCTATTGATTGACTATTCTATGTCTTTCTTCAACATTCATTTGAAGAGAGTTTCAAGGCATTTAATGGTTCCTGAGAGTCATTATCGATAGCAGCAATTCCTGCCCTGAAGGGTAAGAGAATTGCTGTCAAAAGGAAACAATGTGACTTAGAATTTCTGATGCTCACAATTGAATGCACATCCTCAGTTTCTTCTTTATGAGTTTTATTTTAAGTAAAATGAAAAGAAATTTTAAATATTGATAAGATATAATATGCTGTTTTAAGAAATGTGCACATTGTGAAAGTTTTAAATCGGCCTAAGGAATAAATCTATTGTCTCAACCACATGTCATTGCTTCACATGAAAACATATAAAAGCTCTTTTAATTATTTTAAAATAACAATGTAATATAGTATTATTAACTATAGCTACCACACAGTGCCATATAACTCAGAAAGAGTATTTTCTAAATAAAACCTCACATCCTCTGAAGACCAGAGGCATCTCCAAGATTTCTCCAGGTCTTTGAGGCAGATGAGGAGTGTTGAATCTAGATGCAGAAATTTCCACCTTATGTAGAAAACTGGAACTGGGGACACAGGTTGTTTTTGTGACTAAATGATAATGGATTTCTTATGCTTTGGAAACTGAGTTGTCGGACCAATTTAAGATATGTGCACTGGAAGAGCCCAAGATGCTATAAGGACAGCTTAATGGTCCTGGGATAAGAGGAAACATATCTTGAGGAAGTGTAAAGAGAAGCTTTTTCCTTGAGAGAAACCTTCCTGCCAGCCTGGTTCTAGAGCCGCATCAGTCCCAAATAAACACACAGGAGGCTATATTAATTATGAAGCTGTTGGCCTTGCCTGTTTCTACTGGCTAGCTGTGACTTAAGTAATTATCCCATAATTGTTAATCTAAGTATGTCTCTTACTGGAGAAGTTTCCGGCTTTCTACCCCATGGCGTTACATCTTGACTCTCTGTGTTTCTTCTTCCCAGAGTCCTCCTGGACTCTTAGTCCTACCTATCTAGATTCCTATTGGCTCAACAGTGCTTTATTGACATAAGACTTCCCCAACAAGGAAGTATTAAGAATTGTCTAAAACTTACATATCAAAGTTTGAAGGTGATATAAAACAAGCAAAAAAAACTAAACAACCAAAACTTATTTGAAAGACTTTCCTTTGAGAAAAGAAAATTTCCAACAAACTCTTCTAAGGAAAGAGCAACCTGTACATAAGTACTGCATGTCTCCTTTCTGTGTGCAGAAAAAACAAAACTAAAACAAAAATTAAAAACTTGAAGTGTGGCCAAATCCATGCCTAGCTCTGAAGTTGAAACTGAGCATCATCCTCTGGTGTTGGGTTGCACCAATAGGGAATACAATTACTAATTTATAAAGATTATAACCCAGATTTCAAAGGAAGTTTTGGGTCCCAAAGCATTGGGTGCCTAGGTTAAGATATGCTCTATATTTTCGCTTTTCATATCTGTTGTAAATAATGCTGTAATGAATTTGAGGCATCCAGTATCACTTCAGAAGGCTGGTTTCCATTTCTGTGAAATCTGGAATGGAAATGATAATTCATCAATGGGAGTTCTCAAATAAAATAGAATACTATGCTATACTCTTCCTTCTTTTTCCTTTTTTTAAAATTTAAAATAGAAACCAGCTTCTTTTACATGTCAATTCCAGTTCTCCCTCCCCTCCTCCCCTTCCCCACACCCACCCCCTATCCCATACCATTACTGCTCCCCAGGAAGAGTAAGGCTTTCCATGGGGGAATCTTCAAAGTCTGCCATATCATTTAGAGCAGGGCCTAGGCCCTCCCCATGTGTCTAGGCTGAGAGAGTAGCCCTCTATGTGGAATGGGCTTCCAAAGTTCATTTGTATACTAGGACAAATATCTACTACTATATTGCCTAGGCCTCCTATCTGACACCCATGTTCAACTGGTCTGCATTAGTCCTATGCTGACTTCCCAGCTATCAGTCTGGAGACCATGAGTTCCCTCTTATTCAGGTCAGCTGTTTCTGTTTGTTTCTCCATTCTGGTCTTGACTTTTGAACATTCATCTGTGTTCACGGGAGTCTCCACTTGTTACATCCCAGATAGGGAGTTAGCAACACTTACATAGTTGGGACTAAACGAAAAGCTGCACTAGAGTTACTCCATGTGTCTGTTCAGTGTGACTGAGACACATCTCACAAATGACTCTAGACTGTAAGTATCTTGTCTAGACATCAATGAAAGCTCCTAAGGAACAGATGGCCATCAGTAAGCTTATGTAAATGGTAGCACCACGGTTTATCTTCCTCTCAGAAGACAATGTCATATTTCTATTTTCCCAAAGTTTTAATTTTAATCTTTTCTATCAACTATCTTCCTCCTTCTCACTTACTGCCTCTCAGTCAAATTCTCTTCCCTTCAGGTTTTATCCAAAAACAGACACACCTTCAAGAACAGAACTTCACCAATTCTTTATTTTTTCCCTCTTTTGCAAGTGGAGCCAGGGTAATCAAGTACAGATTCTTAGGCTGCTTGCATGGAGATTCAGACACTACCCATATTTGCCTTCCCATTGAAGAGAAACTCCAGATCATATCACAATCCTTAGCCTCTCCAGGAACTTGAGAAAGTGCTCAATATCCTTAGCCATCCGGGAAATGCAAATCAAAAATACTCTGAGATACCATCTCACTCCTGTCAGAATGGATAAAATCAAAAACACCAATGACAATTTATGCTGGAGAGGATGTGGTGAAAGGGGGACACTCCTCCATTGCTGGTGGGAGTGCCAACTGGTTCAGCCACTTTGGAAATCAGTATGGAGATTCCTCAGAAAAATGGGAATAAACCTACCACAAGACACAGCAACTCCACTCTTAGGCATATATCCAAAAGATGCCCATTCATACAACAAAGATGTCTGTTCCACTATGTTCATTGCAGCTTTATTTGTAATAGCCAGAACTTGGAAGCAACCTAGATGTCCCTCACCCGAAGAGTGGATAGAGAAAATGTGGTACATCTACACAATGGAGTACTATTAAGCAGAAAAAATAATGGAATCGTGAGATTCGCAGGCAAATAGATGACACTAGAAGAAACCATCCTGAGTGAGGTAACCCAGTCACAAAAAGAGAAACATGGCATGTACTCTCTCATATATGGATTTTAGACATAGATCTGGGGAGTGCCAGCCTACAATCCTATGGCCAGAGGGTCTGGGAAACAGAAACTTCATTTAGTGGCTGATCGAAGAAGAGGCAGACTCCCTTGGTTAAGTACTGAGCTGAACTCAAGAAAGCCAGTAACAGAGAGGGAGGACTGATGATCAAAGGGATTAAGACTGGCCTGGTTTAACCCCCAGAAACAGCTGACCCGACAAAGGTTAACTCTTGATTCCCAGGCATCAGCCTGGGAATCCAGCATGGGACTTATCAAGACCCCCTGAATCTGGGTGTCAGTGAGGAGGCCCAGGGAATCTATTGAGCCTTGGGCAGCAGATCAGTACCCATCCCAAGTATACACATGGACTTTGGACTCCCATAGAACAATGTGAGGTGCACTCTCACCCTGATACCTTGAGGAAGGGTCTAGGCCCTGCCCTATATGAAATGACAGACTATGGACACCCCCATGTAGGGCCTCACCCTCCCTGGGGGAATGAGGGTATAACGGGGGTGGTTGGGGGTAGGGCACCGGAGGAGGGGAGGGAATGGGAGAGGGGCCTGGAACTGACTTGTGAAGCAACCTCGTTTCTTATCTAAATTTAAACTGGAAAATATAATATAAAAAAGTTAGCCTCTCCACTATTATTTAGATTCTTATTTGCATTCATCCTTGCAGATCACTGGACATATCCCTAGTTCCAGATTTCTCTTGAAAACTACAAAGGCTCCCTCTATTGTGGTATGTCTTTTCTTGCTCTCTTCTATTCTGCCTCAGACTCAATCTTCCTGCTCCTTCATGTTCTGCTCTCCCCTCCTCTTCTAACCTTCTCTTTCTCCTAAAACTCTACCCCCTTCCTCCATACTACTAAATTTCTCAGGAGATCTAATTATGAGTATACATGTCCACAATATAGCATATAGAGGTTTCTCACTTTGCAAAGGTTAATAAAGTGTCTGACAATGTCCCATTCAAAGAAATTTCTCTCATCATTCTACACTGTGTGAGTGACACACTGAGCTGACCAGCTGCATCCTTCCTAGATGCTTAGATTTGCTATTTCCCTGTGGAAATAAAAGCAATTTGCTTTCATCATTGAGAGTCAAAACTACTTCCTTGGAGACTAAACTCAGTCCACATAATTTGAGTATAAGATAACACATTGAACTTGGAAAAGGTATCATTAACCTACAAAATTCTTATCACTCAGGGAACTGCAGGATTGGATAAATATGTAATTATAAATTGCTTGTTGATCATTGACCTTTATTAAGACAGGAAAATTAAAGAGTGGCAGGAGCCTGCTGACCTGTGAAGTGCTCTTCCATACGGTTCACATAGGTAAATGAAGTCTAAGATCTAGATTTCGCCACCATGTGGACAGCCTGGCAATGAAATTTTCTTACAGTACTGTTTATTCTTTCTAATTAATATGCTAATATCTTGGGTGCCTTTCCTTTCTAATGTTAATAGAAAGGATGTATTGATATTCATGACAACGTTAAA
>NW_024432643.1:0-6762 GCF_017639785.1 Mesocricetus auratus
ACTGAACTGAACTCCTGGAACCCAGTGACAGAGATGGAGGAGTGATGAGCAAAGGGGTGAAGATCTTGCTGGTGAAACCCACAAAGACAGCTGACCGGACAACGGGGAGTTCTTGAGCCCCAGACTGATGGCTGACAGGCCAACAGGGGACTGAACTACACTCCATGAATGTAGTGTCAGTGAAGAGGCCTCAGAAATCTGTGGGGCATTGGGTAGTAGATCAGTGTTTACCATGATATAGGAATGAACTCTGGGAGCCGATTCCACATGGAGGAAAGCTCTCTCAGCCTGGATAAATAGGGAAGGGCCTAGGTCATGCTCTGGATTAAATGAGAGACTCTGCAGATCCCCCAAAGGAGGGCCTTACCCTCCATATGGAATGATGTGGGGATTGGATGGGGGGCTAGGAGGCTGGTGGAGAGCCAAGGGAGGAGGGTTGGGAGAGGGAGCTGGGATTGACATGTGAAGCATGCATATTTTCTTTTTGTTTTTTCGAGACAGGGTTTCCATGTGGCTTTGGAGGCTGTCTTGGAACTCACTCTGTAGACCAGGCTGTTCTCAAACTCACAGTGATCTGCCTGCCTCTGCCTCCCAAGTGCTGGGATTAAAGGTGTGCACCACCAATGCCCAGCCGAAGCTTGCATATTTCTAATTTGAATAAAAATATATATTGAGGAAAAATGAAATAAAGGTATAAGATAAAACAAACAAACAAAATGCTCCAAAATCTGAAGAATCACACAAAGCAATTTGTCAGTCATATTCAATAGGTCTACTATTTTATATGACCTTTTTATGTTTACTCAAAGAGGCCATGTAAGGGATTAAATATGATTAAAAGTTGAAATCAATCTGATTCTTAAACATCTGTAGTGCCAGGCTTTGGTGGTGCATGCCTTTAATCCCAGCACTCAGGAGGCAGAGGCAGGCAGATGTCTGTGATTTCAAGACATGCCTGGTCTACAAGTGTGAGTTCCTGGACAACCTCCAAAGCCACACAGAATCCCTGCCTCAAAAAAAACCAAAGAAACAAAACAAAACAAAACATCTGTAGTGAATGACTTCAAGTTAGTTTGTTTCATAGCTCTTCAGTGCATAATGAACTCCCAATATTGAACTTTGCAACAGTTCCTGTATGATCACATTCAAATGCTGGAAAAAATTGGGTACTATTTAAAAGTTTTATGATCTAATGTGCAAAGACTTGGAAATATATAGACATGAATGTTTACAATCTGAAAAAATATTCAAATGTAAAATTTATTCATTATTTTAATAATGCTATTTTTATTTAAAATCCTTAGTGTTTTTCTTAGTCTTGATAACATCTTCATGACGTAAGAACACAGCAATTTTAGTGGGTTCATTTTCAGAGTTAAAGTCTTGGACTTTCAAAGTTCAAATTAGGAACAGATGGGATAAGCTAAACCCATTTGAATTTGCACAATTTTGCTCTCATTATTAATTTCTTCTTTTTAATGTGTCTTAGACTGTTCACAAATGTCTTCTCTTTCTTTCCATTGCTATTAGTCGTTGTCACTTTCAAAGTCATGTACTTTTTCCAGAAAGGGGGTAGATGAGATAAAGGTAATAGAAAATATTAAATAAAAGTTCAAAAGTTCATTAAATTTCTGTACTAGTTAATTACTGTAAGTTTCCTAATAACTTTTCCTAGTAAGGCAGACATAGTTCAAATAGTAATTATGTGGACTACACTTATATGCTTCTGTATTTTTAAATAATTCAAACAATTTGAAAATATATAAAATGTTCTCCTGACAATTAACCATCATCTCCTAGTTCCAGATTGTTCTTTATTACCGTAATTTTTAAGTTCTTTCCTAATTGGTTTCTCATTGGTGGCAGCCTGGCATGAATTCTGTTCCCTCAGTCACTGGCTCTATCATAGCTCATAAAGGAAACTTTATCTAGATCTCCTTTCCTTTAAAGAACTCAGGATTCAAAGGTTGATGTGAAATTCTGTTTGCTCCAAGAGGATGAACAGATATCTTCCTCTCCCAGGTCGAACCCTCTCTACAGAAGAGGGTGTCCTTCTGCTGTGCCTCCACTTAAGAATCCTAGCTACAAGGATGACACAAGCTAAGACCCCTAGCAGTAGTGGAGAGGGTTCCTATAATCAGATTGGTGACTACCCTATCATCATACAATTTTCATCCAGTAACTGATGGAAACAGATGCAGAGATCCACAGCCAAGCACCAGGCCTAGCTATGGGAGTCCATTAGAAAGGAGTCAGGAGGGATTATATGAGCAAGAGGGTAGACCAATGGAATAGAAATGAACACCCCTATATTAACCCATAGACATATGAACACCTGGTCTTTGACAAAAAAGCTAAAATTATACAAGGGATAAAAGAAAGTATAACAAATGGTGCTGGCATAACTGGATGCTGACATGTAGAAGGCTACAGATAGATCCATATCTATTGTCATGCACAAAACTTAAGTACAAATGGATCAAAGGCATCAACATAAATCCAGCCACACTGAACCTCTTACAAGAGAAGGTGGGAGGTATCCATGAATGAATTGGTACAGGAGACTGCTTCCTGAACATAACTCCAGTAGTACAGACACTGAGATCAACAATTAATAAATGGGACCTCCTGAAACTGTGAAGTTTTTGTAAGGAAAAGTCAGCAAGACAAAAAGGCAACCCACAGAATGGGAAAAATATTCACTAATCCCACATCTGACAGAGGACTTATCTCCAAAATTTACAAAGAACTCAAGAAAGAAGTCTCAAGAACACTAAAGGATCCAATTAAAAAGTGGAGTACAGAACTAACTAGAGAATTCTCAATAGAGGAGTCTAAAATTGATGAGAGACACTTAAGAAAGTGCTCAATATCCATAGCCATCAGAGAAATGCAAATCAAAACAACTCTGAGATACCATCTTACTCTTGTCAGAATGGCTAAAATCAAAAACAACAATGACAGTTTATGGAAAGAGGGAACACTCCTCCACTACTGGTGGGAGTGCCAACTCATACACCCACTTTGGAAATCCATATGGGGATTCCTGAGGAAAATGGGAATCAGATCTGCCACAAGACCCAGCAATTCCACTCTTAGGCATATACCCAAAAGATGTACATTCATACAACAAGGATGTCTATTCCACTATATTCATAGCAGCACTATTTGTAATAGCCAGGGCCTGAAAGCAACCTAGATGCTCCTCAATTGAAGAGGGGACAGGGAAAATGTGGTACATTCACACAGTAGGGTAGTATTCAGTGAAAAAAATGGAATCATTTAATTTGCAGGCAAATAGACAGCACTAGAAGAAACCATCCCGAGTGAGGTAACCCAGTCACGAAAAAACAAACATGGAATGTACTCACTCATATATGGATTTTAGACATGGATTAGGGGAGTGCCTGCCTACAATCCATACTGCCAGAGAGTCTGGGAAACAGAACCTTCATCCAGCAACTGATGGAAGCAGAGGCAGACACACACAGCTAAATACTGAACTGAACTTCTGGAATCCAGTTACAGAGAGGGAGGACTGATGAGCAAAGGGAACAAAACTGGGCTGGTTTAAGCCACAGAAACAGCTGACCTGAACAAGCAGAAGCTATTGGACCCCAGACTGATGGCTGGGAGGCCAGCATGGGACTGATCCAGACCCCCTGAATGTGGGTGTCAGTGAAGAGGCCTTGGCAATCTATGGGGCTTTGGGTAGTAGATCAATATCCCTGGCATACAAATGGACTTTGGGTACCCATCCCACAATAAGGGATGCTCTCTCAGCCTGGACTCTCGGGGGTGGGCCTAGGCCTTGCCATGAATGAAATGACAAACTCTGGAGATCTTCCATGGAGGGCCTCACCCTCCCTGGGAATCAGAGTGGGGATTGGATGGGGGGTTGGGGGCATGTTGGGGGAATAGGGGAGGAAAGGAGGGAGAGGGAACTGAGGCTGACATGTGAAACAAGCTTGTTTCTAATTTAAATAAAAAAAACACTGATTGCCTGATTGGCCAGACAAGAAGTGACATAGCTGGACAGAAACATGCCACTAGCTAACATGGAGCTTTAGAGGTCTATACAGACAGACAGAAAGTGATGTAGCCAGGCAGAATCAGGATATAAGCAGGGACAAACAGGAAATGCCTATCTTCTCTGCTGGAATACTTAGCAGTCACCATGTGAGTTGCCATGTATCAGTGGAAGGAGTAAATGGTCTGCACCCTTCTCAGGTAACACAACACCATGTGAAATACTTAGATTATTAGAAATGGGTTAATAACTACAACACTGCTAGCCAATAAGAAACTCTAGTCAGTGGCCAACATTTTATAATTAATACAGTGTCCTTGTGGTTCTTTGGAGATGAGAAGAGTGGAGAGACCAGCCAGGACAAAGAACCTCACATTACAGACCCATCTGAAGTTGATAGATGGAGTGAATACAAATCAAATATGTACTCATTCATAAGTGGATATTAGCATAAAGCAAAGGACCAGCAGCCTAGAGGCCACAACCCCAGAGGACCTAGATAACAAAGTGGACCCTAAAAACACAGATGGATCCCTCTAGCAAGGGGAAAAAGACCAGATACCATGTAAATTGAGAGTGTGGGGTGGGTGAGAAAGTGGAAGGAGAAAGGGGAGGATGAGAGGGGAGTGGGGTAAATGTATAGCTGAATAAAAAATTAGAAGAACAGAATCATGCCTCATGCATATCTCTTTTTTGTGAAATTTGAAACTGCCCTTTTGGTCTCTGTTTTATTTAGCATTGTGCTCGCTAGTTTCATGTTAACGTGACACAAGCTCGAGTTATCTGAAAGAAGAAAACCTCAATTGAAAAATGCCTCCATAAATTCCAGCTGTAAGGCACTTTCTGAAATGGATTCCATGGTACCATGCCCCCCACTGACCCCCATCACACTGCCTCATGGGTAACAATGCTGAGGAACGCTTGGGTCATCCTTTCACTGGCATCTTGAGCTGGTTCCCTCCTTAAACAACTTGTTTTGATTAAACCTCTCAGAGCCTCTAAAGTCTCACCTCCATTTCACCTAGTCTCACTCAGTTTCCTCTTAGTGTAATCTGGGAAGTGTATAGGCAGTTAATGACATCCTGAGGTGGAAGTAGTAGCCTCCAGGCTGTTGAAACTGATCAGCATCCTCCTTACTCAGAGTGAATATTCTTTGTTATTTATGAGAGAAATTCACAAAGTTTTGGGTGCTAAAGTTCCCTCTTGACCTCTGCCCAGGATCTGTAGGCAATCTGTGCACATCTTCCCAGAGACTTAGTCCCATCAATACACCCAGGATGTCTGACTCAGCAAAAGTACTATGTACTCAGCTATACACTAAAAGGACACTATCCCATTCCAGCATGTGGCTCTGGTGGGCCTTGCCCTTCTCTGGATTCCCTCTGTGTTGATCAAACAATTAGAATGCATTACTGAAGTAGCCTCCAAGGTCTATTCCCTTATTTGGCTACTTGCTTCTCTCTGCCTGAGGCTGACTGCTAATGGACAGATATCAACATATTGAAATAAAATATCCCCTTTTGGCTCAGTTAATTAATATACCCAAGTAAAATTAAATACCTCATCCTGACACAAGATTTTCGATTTTACCTTTATAAGCCACCATTTGCCTATGGGCCATGTCTATCTCCACTTTATCCAGAGGGAGGCCTTTGTTCCTCTGGGACAAATATTGTTGTCACTTTTCTCTTATTCCTTCTACTACTCTGTTGCCTTCTGTCTCCTTGTTTACTTCTTAGTCCCTGCCTCTGTCCCTCTGGGGCAAAGACATCTTTGTGCTGATAACTTGCCCTAATTTTTGGGGGGATTGTCTTGAGCAGATATTCTTCCTTTCATATAACATGACTTTATTTATTTCTTTATTTAATTTTTTTGAGAGAAGGTCTCACTACAGAGCCCTGGTTGTCCTGAAAGTCAAAATATAGAAAACCAGCCTGGGACCCAGCTCCTAGAGATCTACATACCTCTGTCCCTGCCTTTGGAGCACTAGGATTAAAGGAGTGTGCCATCAAGCCTCACCTGATATGTGGTACATTTTAGGAAATTATAAGTAAGAAGATGGCATGTTTGATTCAGACACAATTTACTTTTCAATCCTTGGGATTAAATATAAGGCCTTGCAACATGCTGGGCAAGTCTACCCAAGCTATACCCCAGTTTTACAGTTCTGATCAGGGCCTCTACTGCTGAGTCATATACCCATTTTTCTTTTTGCATTCATTTATAGATAGATAGATAGATAGAGAGAGAGAGAGAGAGAGAGAGAGAGAGAGAGAGAGAGAGAGAGAGAGAGAGAGAGAGAGAGAGAGACCCAAGTATGAAGGTTTAAGAAGGACAACTTGCACCGTCTTGGTTGGGTTCCTCCCTGGTGGAGTCTATCTGTTTTGTGCTTTACCCCTTGTCTTACTCAGGGTCACTATTTCTGTGATGAAATACCATGAGAAAATGCAACCTGAGGAGGAAAGTGTTTAATTGGCTTACATGTCTTTATCATTCTTTGTTCATCATCAAAGGAAGTCAGGAGAGAAACTCAAACAGTGCAGGAACCTGGAAGCAGAAGCTGATGCAGAGGCCATACAGGGGTGCTGCTTACTGGCTTGCTTCCTCTCTGATGACTCTAGAACATGTCAAGTTAACATAAACCCAGCCAGTATACCTGTAGTAAAGCTTGGCTGGCTGGTTGTATAATCTTGCTTTCCTTGTCTTATTATTCTAATACGTAACTGAACGAA
>NW_024432644.1:0-4997 GCF_017639785.1 Mesocricetus auratus
AGGGCAGCATCAGGTAAACAGGCCGGCTTCCCGGCCTGTGTTCCAGAGCCTTCAGATCGCCTGGGAACTGCACAGAGCTCCCAATCCCGGCGGGAGCCAAGCACCCCAGACTCCAGGTCTTCTCTCCAACCAACGAGTCCAGGAAACGAGAGGAGGCTGGGAGTACAGGGAAGTAGCTATCCCTCCGGCAGCATCAGGTAAACAGGTCGGCTTCCCGGCCTGTGTTCCAGTGCCTGCAGATCGCCTGGGAACTACACAGAGCTCCCAATCCCGGCGGGAGCCAAGCAACCCAGACTCCAGATCTTCTCTCCCACCAACGAGACCAGGAAAATAGAGGAGCCAGGGAGACCAGGGGAGTAGCTGTTCCGGATCAGGTACAACAGGACCCAGCATAGGGTCCAGGGGACCAGGTAGGAGGCTAAGCGCCCCAGATTCCTGTTCTTCTTCTCCACCCACGGACCACCATTTGGACATGGTATAGAAGAACCAACAAATTATTGGACTTGCTAGCACCCATCAAAAGGGAACTCTGGTCCCCAGACCAGTAAGGGGCTCTTTCTGCACCCATTAGAAGACATGGGAAAGAGACAATACAAAAACACAGTCAGCAACAGAAAAACAAATATGACACCGCCAGATTCTAGAGACTCCACACCAGCAAGACCCCAACATTCCAATCCGGAGGAAGCAGAAGAGAACGACCTTAAAATCACTTTCATGAAAATGATAAAGGCCCTAACAGAGGATATTGGAAAATCCGTCAAAGAAATGGAAGAAAAAACAAACCAAAAAATGCAAGAAATGGAAGAAAAAAACAAACCAAAAAATGCAAGATTTGGAAGAAAAAACAAACCAAAAAACGCACGGAATGGAAGAAGAAATGAAGCAAAAATGCAAGAAATGGAAGAAAAAACAAAGCAAAAAATGCAAGAATTAGAAGAAGAAACATATCAAAAAAGGCAGGAAATGGAAGAAGAAACAAAGCAAAAAATGCAAGAAATCGTAGAAAAAACAAAGCAAAAAATGAAAAAAATGGAAGAAGAAACAAACCAAAAGGCAAGAAATGGAAGAAAGAACAAACCAAAAAATTCATAAAAGGCAACAAACGTACGAACAGATAAACAGAAAATTGCAAGTAGCAATGCAAACACTGCAAGTGTTGAAAACTGAAACAGAGACATTAAAAAAACACAATCTGAAGAAAGGCAGAAAATAGAAAAGCTGGACAAACAGTCAGGCACTACCAATACAAGCATTACCAACAGAATAGAAGAGACGGAAGAGAGAATCTCAAGTGTTGAAGATACACTAGGAGAAATGGATTTATCAACCAAAGAACATCTTAAATACAACAAATCCTTAACACAAAACATCCAGGAATTATGGGACACCATGAAAAGACCAAACCTAAGAATAATAGGTATATAAGAAGAAGAAATCCACCTCAAAGGGGCAGAAGGCATATTCAACAAAATCATAGAAGAAAACTTTCCCAACCTTAAGAAAGACATGCCAATGAAGGTACAAGAAGCCTACAGAACACCAAATAGAGTGGACCACAAAAAAAATCCCCTCGCCACATAATAATCAAGACCCCAAACATACAGAATAAAGAAAGAATATTAAGAACAGCTAAGGAAAATGTCAAGTAACATATAAAGGCAGACCTATCAGAATTACACCTGATTTCTCCATGGAAACTCTGAAAGCCAGAAGGTCCTGGATAGATATTCTACCTACACTAAGAGAACATGGATGCCAGCCCAGACTACTATACCCGGCAAAGCTCTCAATCACTATAGACGGAGAAAACAAGATATTCCATGACAAAACTTGATTCAAGCAACATGTGTCCACTAACCCAGCCCTACAGAAAATTTTGGAAGGAAAACTCCAACCCAAGGAAGCTAACTACAACCAGAAAAACATAAGCATTAGAGAATCCCTCTCTACCAACAGCCAAAAGAACAAAGGGGTGAAATTCCACCCATAATTCCACCAACAACAACCATCGCAAATCGAAGAAGGATGAGCAATCAATGGTCATTAATATCCCTCAATATTAATGGCCTTAACTCACCCATAAAAAGACACAGACTAGCAGAATGGATTCGAAGACAGAACCCTTCCTTCTGCTGCATACAAGAAACACACCTCACCCTCAAAGACAGACATTACCTGAGAGTTAAAGGTTGGGAAAAAATTTTTCAATAAAATGGACACAAGAAACATGCTGGGGTAGCAATCCTAATATCTAACAAAGTAGACTTTAAAATAAAATCAATCAAAAGAGATAAAGGAGGTCATTACATACTCATCACAGATGAAACCCACCAAGATGAAGTGTCTATCCTGAACATCTATGCCCCCAATACAAAGGCATCCATATTCGTTAAAGAAACATTATTAGAACTTAAATCTCATCTAAAGCCCCACACAGTTATAGTGGGAGATTTCAACACACCACTCTCACCACTAGACAGGAATACCAGACAGAAACACAACAAAGAAGCAAAGGGTCTAATAGAAGTAATGACCCAACTGGGAATAGCAGATATCTGTAGAACATTTCATGCACATAAAAAAGAATATACCTTCTTCTCACCACCACATGGAACCTTCTCAAAAATCGACCACATACTTGGCAACATATCAAACCTCAGCAGCTACAAAAAATTGGAATAACTCCATGCATCTTATCAGACCACCATGCCTTAAAATTAGAATTCAACAACAACACAAATTGCAGAAAACCTACAAACTCATGGAAATTGAATAATGCTCAACTGCACCATCCCTGGGTCAAAGAGGAAATAAAAAAAGAAATTAAAGACTTCCTCGAATTCTATGAAAATGGAGACACAACATACCCAAACCTATGGGACACCTTGAAAGCAGTGCAACGGGGGAAGTTCATAGCACTAAGTGCTCACATGAAGAAACAGGAGAACAGTTATACCAGAGAATTAACATCACAGCTAAAAGCTCTAGAATACAAAGAAGCAAACTACCCCAGGAGGAGTAGACTACAGGAAATAATCAAACTGAGGGCTGAAATCAATAATGTAGAAACCAGGAAAACAATACAAAGAATCAATGCAACGAAGAGTTGGTTCTTTGAGAAAATCAACAAGATAGACAAACCTTTGTCGAAACTTACTAGACAGCAGAGAGTGAACATGCAAATTAACAAAATCAGAAAGGAAAAGTGGGACATAACAACAGACTCTGAGGAAATCCAGAGAATCATTAGGTCATACTTTGAAAACCTGTACTCCACAAAATTCGAAAATTTAAAGGAAATGGATGACTTCCTGGACAGCTATCATTTGCCAAAACTAAATTAAGAACAGATAAGCAATTTAAATAGACCTGTAACCCCTATGGAAATAGAAGCTGTCATCAAAAGTCTCCCAACCAAAAATATAACTCATGAATATTGATGCAAAAATACTCAATAAAATACTGGCAAATCGGATCCAAGAACACATCAAAACAATCATTCACCACGATCAAGTAGGTTTCATCCCAGGGATGCAGGGATGGTTCAACATATGAAAATCCATCAACGTAATCCACCATATAAACAAGCTGAAAAACAAAAATCACATGATTATCTCACTAGATGCTGAAAAAGCCTTTGACAAAATCCAACACTCCTTCATGATAAACGTCTTGGAGAGATCTGCAATAACAGGGACATACTTAAACATAATAAAAGTCATATACAGTAAACCAACAGCCAACATCAAACTAAATGGACAGAAACTCAACGCAATTCCTCTAAAATCAGGAACAAAACAAGGCTGTCCTCTCTCTCCATACCTTTTCAACATGGTACTTGAAGTTCTAGCTATTGCCATACGACAACAAAGGGGGATCAAGGGGATACAAATTGGGAAGGAAGAGGTCAAACTTTCACTGTTTGCAGACGATATGATAGTTTACATAAATGACCCAAAGAACTGTACCAGGGAACTCTTACAGCTGATTAACACCTTCAGTAAAGGGGCAGGCTACAAGATCAACTCAAGAAAATCAGTAGCCCTCCTATATACAGATGATAAAAGGGCTTAAAGAGAAAAAAGAGAAACATCACCCTTTACAATTGCCACAAACAACATAAAATACCTTGGGGTAACGCTAAACAAACAAGTGAAAGACCTGTATCGTAAGAAATTTGAATCTTTAAAGAAAGAAATTAAAGAAGCCCTCAGAAAATGGAAAGATCTCCCATGCTCTTGGATAGGTAGGATCAATGTAGTAAAAATGGCAATCCTGCCAAAAGCAATCTACAGATTCAATGCAATCCCCATTAAAATCCCAGCACAATTCTTCACAGACCTTGAAAGAACAATAATCAATTTTGTATGGAAAAACAAAAGACCCAGGATAGCCAAAACAACCCTGTTCAACAAGGCAACGTCCGGAGGCATCACCATCCCTGACCTCAAGCTCTATTATAGAGCTATAGTCCTGAAAACAGCTTGGTATTGGCACAAAAATAGACAGGTAGACCAATGGAATCGAATTGAAAATCCGGGTATTAACCCACACACGTACGAACATCTGATCTTTGACAAAGAAGCTAAAAATATACAATGGAATAAAGAAAGCATCTTCAACAAATGGTGCTGGCATAATTGGAGACTGGCATGTAGAAGAATGCAGATCGATCCATGTTTATCACCATGCACAAAACTTAAGTCCAAATGGATCAAAGACCTCAACATAAATCCAGCCACACTGAACCTCTTAGAAGAGAAAGTGGGTGGTACCCTTGAACGAATTGGTACAGGAGACAGATTCCTGAACATAACACCAGTAGCACAGACTGTGAGATCAACAATTAATAAATGGGACCTACTGAAACTGAGAAGCTTCTGTAAGGCAAAGGACACAGTCAGCAAGACAAAAAGGCAGCCCACAGAATGGGAAAAATATTCACTAATCCCACATCTGACAGAGGGGTGATCTCCAAGATTTACAAAGAAATC
>NW_024432645.1:0-2192 GCF_017639785.1 Mesocricetus auratus
AATGTGACTGAATTTCATGATTCTCAAGAGAGGCCTCACCCGCCCTGAGGAGTGTATTGGGCATAGGATGTGGAGCTGCTTGGGAAAATGTGAACCAGAGGGGAAAAGGAACTGGAATTGTTATGTAAAATAAGATTGTTTTTAAATTACATAAAATTTCACTATACAATAAAAGAATTCCAAAGACATGAAAAAGCAAGGTTTGTCACACAAGATCTAAAAGATTGTGCCGGGGGTTGGTGGCAGAAGCCTTTAATCCCAGCACTTGGGAGGCACAGGCAGGCAGATCTCTGTGAGTTCAAGGCCAGTCTGGTCTACTGAGCTAGTTCCAAGACAGTCTCCAGAACAATACAGTCTCAAAAAACAAAAAAAATAGTTCTAACAGATTGTTCATTTTTTAGTATACAAATAATTTTTTAAATGAACTGTAAAAGCAAACCTAGCAGGGTGTGTTGACAACACACCTTTAATCCCAGCACTAGAGAGGCAGAGGCAGGAGAATGTCTGAATTGGAGGGCCCTGTATGAAATAATGAGTGTCACAAAACAGCCAAAACAACACTGATAAACCCTTTCTAATAAAACAAACAATAAAAGTAAATAAAAATTATACTGGCTGGTTGTGGTGGTACATGTCTTCAAATCCCACAATCAGGAGGCAGATGCAGACAGATATCTGTATGGTCATGCACAACCTGATCTACACTGTGAGTACCAGTACAAAGAGGCCTATACGGAGTGCACTGTCCTCAAAAAATCAATCAAACTAAATGCCTTCAGCATCTTTAGCTATCAGATCAAAGCAAATTAAAATTACTTTGAATTACTTTTCTGACTAAGAAATGCCAAGATAAATAAAAACAACAACAGATCATGTAGGTGATGTGTGGGCAAGGAATACTTATTCCTTGCTGTTGGGATCATACAATTGTAAAGCCATCCCTCCCTCTCTGTCTACACAGAAGTCTTTGCGA
Source organism: Mesocricetus auratus (assembly GCF_017639785.1). NCBI lineage: Eukaryota > Metazoa > Chordata > Mammalia > Rodentia > Cricetidae > Mesocricetus > Mesocricetus auratus. The sequence goes on from NW_024432645.1 coordinate 974, forward strand.
CCTACTTACCCTTGGTATCAGAAGGATCTCCCATCTTGTCTAAATCCCTGCTAGTGACTTAAAATCTGTTCCCAGGACCTGACCTTAAGTATCTTCTGAATCCAGGTCCCTCCCACATCCTCCACCCTTTTTTCCATCTCCTCCAACAGATCCTCCCTCTCTATATTCCCACTAAATCTACAATCCCACCGGATGAAGTATTAGCATAATTGAAGATGTCTTTCATTATGGGGCAGACTTCCTCACTGCTGGTTTTCTTGGGCCTTGAAAAACAAACACATATTTTGCCTCAATCTCTTACTTCTCATATTCTCTTGGGGCTCCATCTAAGTTGAAATCTGACCTCCTGGATGTCCTCCTTTATATTTCTGTTGCTGACACCACTCCAATCTTTCACTCATTCTGATTTTTAGACAAGGTTCCTCTGTATTGTCCTGCCTGTCCTGGAACTCAGAGATTTTTCTTGCCTCTGCCTGCAGAGGAAAGGATTAAATGTGTGTGCTACCAAGCCAAGGTCTTTGTTGTCTTTCTTTTTCCTTTCTTTCTTTCAGTTTGTTTTAACAGTGGATGTTTACATAGCCATTGTTGTCCTGTATCTTACTATACAGATCCTGTTATTTCAAACTTCCTGAGATCTTCCTGCTTCTGCTTCATCGTGCTGGGAAGAAAGTATGGTATACCACATGCAGCTTGGTCACTACTTTATGTATAGGAATGGCCTGCTCACCCTTAGAACTTCATGGCTGTGACTCTTTTCAGCCATGATGCCACCAACACCCAGCTTCAATTTGGGCCACCTAGAACCTTACACTGTTTGCTGAGGTCACTGGTGGTGCCTAGGTCACAGATTTGTCTCTAAGCTCCTATACTGTGAGCCAGGGCTCACAGTGACTTATCTTTTCTTTTTTTCCAGGAACTGTTAACTTCTATTCCGCAAGAGAATACCAGTTAAATTTTTGCACATGCCAGGCATTGGTGGCGCACACTTCTAATCCCAGCACTCTGGAGGCAGAGGCAGGCAGATCTCTCTGAGTTTGAAGCCAGCCTGGTCTACAGAGAAAGTTCCAGGACAGCCTCAAAAACAATACAGAGAAAAAAACAAAAGAAAAAAGTCTTTGCGCACAATGGATTTGCTCAAAGATTTTCCTAGTCTAGGTAGAAAAAGCTTTATGGAGCACTTAGTCTTTTCTGGAAATCATTTCCACTAGAGACTCATAAT
>NW_024432646.1:0-3590 GCF_017639785.1 Mesocricetus auratus
GACGTCACAGTGAAAACTAGGGACTTCCTGTTGCACAGTAGTGACTTCCTGGCGCACTGTAGTGACGACACAGTGAACACTAGCGACTTCCTGTTGCACAGCAGTGACTTCCTGTTGCACAGTAGTGACTTCCTGGCGCACTGTAGTGACGACACAGTGAACACTAGCGACTTCCTGTTGCACAGCAGTGACTTCCTGTTGCACAGTAGTGACTTCCTGGCGCACTGTAGTGACGACACAGTGAACACTAGCGACTTCCTGTTGCACAGCAGTGACTTCCTGGCGCACTGTAGTGACGTCACGGTGAACAGCAGCGACTTCCTGTTGCACAGCAGTGACTTCCTGGCGCACTGTAGTGACGTCACAGTGAACAGCAGTGACTTCCTGGCGCACTGTAGTGATGACACAGTGAATACTAGCGACTTCCTGTTGCACAGTAGTGACTTCCTGGCGCACAGTAGGGACGTCACAGTGAACACTAGCGACTTCCTGTTGCACAGCAGTGACTTCCTGGCGCACAGTAGTGACTTCCTGGCGCACAGTAGGGACGTCACAGTGAACACTAGCGACTTCCTGTTGCACAGCAGTGACTTCCTGGCGCACAGTAGTGACTTCCTGGTGCACAGTAGTGACGTCACAGTGAACACTAGGGACTTCCTGTTGCACAGTAGTGACTTCCTGGCGCACAGTAGTGACGTCACAGTGAACAGAAGCGACTTCCTGGTGCACAGTAGTGACGTCAGAGTGAACAGCAGTGACTTCCTGGCGCACAGTAGTGGCGTCAGAGTGAACAGCAGTGACTTCCTGGCGCACTGTAGTGACGTCACAGTGAACAGCAGTGACTTCCTGGCGCACAGTAGTGACTTCCTGGCGCACAGTAGTGACGTCACAGTGAACACTAGGGACTTCCTGGCGCACAGCAGTGACTTCCTGGCGCACAGTAGTGACGGCACAGTGAACAGCAGCGACTTCCTGGCACACAGTAGTGACGTCACAGTGAACAGCAGTGACTTCCTGGCGCACAGTAGTGACTTCCTGGCGCACAGTAGTGACGTCAGAGTGAACACTAGCGACTTCCTGTTGCACAGCAGTGACTTCCTGCTGCACAGTAGTGACGGCACAGTGAACAGCAGTGACTTCCTGGCGCACAGTAGTGACGTCACAGTGAACACTAGCGACTTCCTGTTGCACAGCAGTGACTTCCTGGCGCACAGTAGTGACGTCAGAGTGAACAGCAGTGACTTCCTGGCGCACTGTAGTGACGTCACAGTGAACAGCAGTGACTTCCTGGCGCACAGTAGTGACTTCCTGGCGCACAGTAGTGACGTCAGAGTGAACAGCAGCGACTTCCTGGCACACAGTAGTGACGTCACAGTGAAAACTAGGGACTTCCTGTTGCACAGTAGTGACTTCCTGGCGCACTGTAGTGACGACACAGTGAACACTAGCGACTTCCTGTTGCACAGCAGTGACTTCCTGTTGCACAGTAGTGACTTCCTGGCGCACTGTAGTGACGACACAGTGAACACTAGCGACTTCCTGTTGCACAGCAGTGACTTCCTGTTGCACAGTAGTGACTTCCTGGCGCACTGTAGTGACGACACAGTGAACACTAGCGACTTCCTGTTGCACAGCAGTGACTTCCTGGCGCACTGTAGTGACGTCACGGTGAACAGCAGCGACTTCCTGTTGCACAGCAGTGACTTCCTGGCGCACTGTAGTGACGTCACAGTGAACAGCAGTGACTTCCTGGCGCACAGTAATGACTTCCTGGCGCACAGTAGTGACGTCACAGTGAACAGAAGCGACTTCCTGGCGCACAGTAGTGACATCACAGTGAACAGCAGTGACTTCCTGGCGCACTGTAGTGATGACACAGTGAATACTAGCGACTTCCTGTTGCACAGTAGTGACTTCCTGGCGCACAGTAGGGACGTCACAGTGAACACTAGCGACTTCCTGTTGCACAGCAGTGACTTCCTGGCGCACAGTAGTGACTTCCTGGCGCACAGTAGTGACGTCACAGTGAACACTAGGGACTTCCTGTTGCACAGTAGTGACTTCCTGGCGCACAGTAGTGACATCACAGTGAACAGAAGCGACTTCCTGGTGCACAGTAGTGACGTCAGAGTGAACAGCAGCGACTTCCGGGCGCACAGTAGTGACTTCCTGGCGCACAGTAGTGACGTCACAGTGAACACTAGGGACTTCCTGGCGCACAGCAGTGACTTCCTGGCGCACAGTAGTGACGGCACAGTGAACAGCAGCGACTTCCTGGCACACAGTAGTGACGTCACAGTGAACAGCAGTGACTTCCTGTTGCACAGTAGTGACTTCCTGGCGCACAGTAGTGACGTCAGAGTGAACAGCAGTGACTTCCTGGCGCACTGTAGTGACGTCACAGTGAACAGCAGTGACTTCCTGGCGCACAGTAGTGACTTCCTGTCGCACAGTAGTGACGTCACAGTGAACACTAGGGACTTACTGTTGCACAGTAGTGACTACCTGGCGCACAGTAGCGACGCCACAGTGAACACTAGCGACTTCCTGTTGCACAGTAGCGACTTCCTGGCGCACAGTAGTGACGTCACAGTGAACAGCAGCGACTTCCTGGCGCACAGTAGTGACGTCACAGTGAACAGCAGTGACTTCCTGGCGCACAGCAGTGACGTCACAGTGAACACTAGGGACTTCCTGTTGCACAGTAGTGACTTCCTGGCGCAGCAGTGACTTCCTCGTGCGCATCGGTAGTGACGGCCACAGTGAACAGCAGTGCCTTCCTGGCGCACAGTAGTGACGTCACAGTGAACAGACTTCCTGTTGCACAATGTGACTTCAGCAGTGACGTCACTGCACTAGAGACTTCCTGGCTGCCAGCCGCATTCCTGGCGCACAGTAATGGCCACAGACAATAGCGACTTCCTGTTGCACAGTAGTGACTTCCTGAAGCACAGTAGTGACGTCACAGTGAACACTAACGACTTCCTGTTGCACAATAGTGACTTCACACACAGTAACGTCACAGTGAACAGCAGTGACTCCTGGCACAGTAGTGACGTCACATGAACAGCAGTGACTTCCTGGCGCATGATAGCGCCACATGAACTAAGACTCTGTTGCACAGTAGTGACTTCCTGACGCGAGGTGACTTCTGGCGCACAGCAGAGGCGTCACAGCTAACAGCAGTGACTTCCAAGCAACAGTAACGTCACATGAACACTAGCGACTTCCTGCTGCACAGTAGGACTTCCAAGCCAGTAGTGACCGGGCGCACAGTAGTGACACAGTGAACAGCAGTGACTTCCTGGTGCACAGTAGCGTCCAAGGAACAGCAGTGACTTCCTGAAGCAGTAGTGACGCCACAGTGAACACTAGGGACTTCCTGTTGCAGTAGTACCCGGGCGTAGTGACTTCCTGGAGCACAGTAGTGACGTCACAGTGAACACTAGCGACTTCCTGTTGCACAGTAGTGACTCGCACAGTAGTGACGTCACAGTGAACACTAGCCACTGCACACTAGCGACTTCCTCTGTTGCACAGCAGCGACTTCCTGGCGCCCCACAGCAGTGACTTCCTGCCCACAGTAGTGA
>NW_024432647.1:0-3109 GCF_017639785.1 Mesocricetus auratus
AGTCTTTGAGAAAATCAACAAAATAGACAACCCTCCGTCCAAATTAACCAAAAGACAGAGAGAGAGCATGCTAACTAACAAAACCAGGGATGAAAAAGGGGACATAACAACGGACTCTGAGGAAATCAAGAGAATCATCAGGGCATACTTTGAAAATCGGTACTCCACAAAATTCGAAAATTTAAAGGAAACGGACAATTTCCTGGATCGATATCATTTGTCAAAACTAAATCAAGAACAGATAAACAATCTAAACAGACCTATAACCCCTAATGAAATAGAAACAGTCATCAAAATCCTCCCAAAAAAAAGCCCAGGCCCAAATGGCTTCAGTGCAGAATTCTACCAGAAATTCAAAGTAGAGCTAATTCCAATACTCCTCAAAGTATTCCACACAATAGAAGCAGGAGGCTTACTGCCAAACTCTTTCTACGAGGCTACAATTACCTTGATACTCAAGCCACACAAAGACACAACTAAGAAAGAGAACTATAGACCAATTTCCCTCATGAACATTGATGCAAAAATACTCAATAAAATACTCCCAAACCGGATTCAAGAACACATCAGAAAAATCATCCACCATGATCAAGTAGGCTTCATTCCAGGAATGCAGGGATGATTCAACATTAGAAAATCTAACAATGTAATCCATCATATTAAAAATCTGCGAAAGAAAAACCACATGATCATCTCACTAGATGCTGAAAAAGCCTTTGACAAAATCCAGCACCCCTTCATGATAAAGGTCCTAGAGAGATCAGGGATAACAGGAACGTACCTGAATATAATAAAAGCAATATACAGTAAACCAACAGGTAACTCAAAGCAATTCCTCTAAAATCAGGAACAAGACAAGGTTGTCCACTCTCTCCATATCTCTTCAATATTGTACTTGAAGTTCTAGCTACAGCAATAAGACAACAAAAGGAGATAAAGGGGATACAAATAGGAAAAGAAGAAGTCAAACTTTCACTATTTGCAAATGATATTATAGTTTACTTAAGTGACCCAAAAAACTTCACAAGGTTACTCCTAGAGCAGATAAACACCTTCAGCAATGTGGCAGGATACAAGGTAAACTCAAAAAAATCAGTGGCTCTATTATATACAGATGATGAAGTGACTGAGAAAGAAATCAGAGAAACATCACCTTTTACAATAGCCAAAAACAGCATCAAATATCTGGGGATAATGTTAACCAAGGAAGTGAAAGACCTGTATATCAAGAACTTTGTGTCTTTAAAGAAAGAAATCAAAGAAGATACCAGAAAATGGAAAGATCTCCCATGCTCTTGGATTGGTAGGATCAACATAATAAAAATGGCAATCTTGCCAAAAGCACTCTATAGATTCAATGCAATCCCTATCAAAATTCCATCACAATTCTTCAAGGACCTGGAAAGAACATTAATCAACTTTATATGGAAAAACAAAAGGCCCAGGATAGCCAAAACATCCCTATACAATAAAAGAACTTCAGGAGGCATCACCATACCTGACTTCAAGCTCTATTATAGAGCTATAGTCCTGAAAACAGCTTGGTATTGGCACAAAAATAGGCAGGTAGACCAATGGAACCGAATTGAAAGCCCTAATTTTAACCCACACACCTATGAGAACTTGATTTTTGACAAAGAAGCTAAAACAGTACAATGGAAAAAAGAAAGCATCTTCAACAAATGGTGATGGAATAACTGGGTACTGGTATGCAGAAGACTGCAGATAGATCCAGGTTTATCGCCTTGTACAAAACTTAAGTCCAAATGGATCAAAGATCTCAACATAAATCCACCCACACTGAAACTTTTAGAAGAGAAAGTGGGAGATACTCTTCAACGAGTTGGTACAGGAGACCACTTCCTAAACATAACACCAGTGGCACAGGCACTGAGATCGACAATTAACAAATGGGACCTTCTGAAACTAAAAAGCTTCTGTAAGGCAAAGGACACAGTCAAAAAGACAAAAAGGCAGGCCACAGAATGGGAAAAGTTATTCACTAACCCTACATCTGACAGAGGGCTAATCTCCAAAATTTACAAAGAACTCAAGAACCAAGTCTCCAAAACACCTAAGGATCCACTTGAAAGGTGGGGTACAGAGCTAAATAGAGAATTCTCAGTAGAGGAGGCTAAAATGGCCAAGAGACACTTAAGAAAGTGCTCAACATCCTTAGCCATCAGGGAAATGCAAATCAAAACAACTCTGAGATACCATCTTACTCCTGTCAGAATGGCTAGAATCAAAAACACCGAAGACAATTTATGCTGGAGAGGATGTGGAGAGAGAGGAACACTCCTCCACTGCTGGTGGGAGTGCCAACTCATACAGCCTCTTTGGAAATCAGTATGGAGATTCCTCAGGAAAATGGGAATTAATCTACCACTAGACCCAGCAATTCCACTCTTAGGCATTTATCCAAATGAGGCAGGTTCATACAACAAGGGCATCTGCTCCACTATGTTCATAGCAGCATTGTTTGTAATAGCCAGAACCTGGAAGCAACCTAGATGCCCCTCAACTGAAGAGTGGATAGAGAAAATGTGGTACATTTACACAATGGAGTATTACTCAGCAGAAAAAAACAATGGAATCTTGAAATTCGCAGGGAAATGGATAGCACTGGAAAAAACCATCCTGAGTGAGGTAACCCAGTTGCAAAAAGACAAACATGGTATGTACTCACTCATATATGGATTTTAGACATGGATCAGGATAGTGCCAGTCTACACTTCCACAGATAGAGAGTCTGGGAAACAGGAAAGAACATAAAATATATGCATATATGCATAGTACCCAAGAGAAGAGGATGGAGACAAGATCCTCTGAATGGATGGGGAACATGGCGAGGGGAGGGGGGGAGTGGGACCTGGGAAGAAGAGAGGGGGTGTAGAGGAAGGGAGTTGGTCATGGGGGAATAGGAAGTTGAGGGGTGGGGGTAGAATAGGGGAAGAGGGAATCATAGGTTCGAAGACAGATCAGGCACCAGAGTGACCTCGAGTGATCTAAAGGGACAACACCAATTGGCAAGCTAAGCAATAGTGGAGGGACCACCTCGAATGCCCATTCCTGATAATGAACTTGATGTCTATAACCATCCGGGAGC
>NW_024432648.1:0-2545 GCF_017639785.1 Mesocricetus auratus
TTTTCAATAAGTTACACATGTAGATTCTCACACAGTGTTGTATCGTTAATATTCAATAAGTTACACTTGTAGATTCTAAGATAGTGTTGTATCGTTAGTTACTACATTAGTAATTTCTGGAAACTAAGTTATTAACTTAGTTATTAACTTAGTTATTAACTTAGTTTCCAAGTAGTTATGAATTCAGTTTATAACTCAGAGTTGTATGGTCAGATTTCAGGAAGTTACATAGATAGATTCTCACACAGTGCTGTATCGTTATTTTTCAAAAAGTTACCCACAAAGATACGCACACAGTGTTGTATCATTTGTTTTTAAGAAGTTTAAGTGCACATGTAGATTCTCTCACAGGGTTGTATTGTTAGTTTTCAAGATGTTACAAATGTAGTTTCTCAAATAGTGTTGTGCCATCAATTTTTATATGTTAACTGGAGATTCTCACACTGTGTTGTATTGTTAGTTTTGAAGAACGAACTTATATAGATTCTAACTCAGTATTGTATCATTAGTTTTTAATAAGTTACACCTGTGGATTCTCACAGGGTGTTGTATCGTTAGTTTTCAATAAGTTACGAATATAGATTCTCACACAATGTTGTATCGTTTGTTTTCAAGATGTTACTCACATAGGTTCCCACAAAGTGTTGTTTCCTTTGTTTTCAATAAGTTACACATGTAGTTTTCCACACGGTGTTATATAATTAGTTTCCAAGAAGTTATACATGCAGTTTCTCACACAGTGTCGTATCGTTAGTTTTCAATAGGTTACAGGTATAGATTCTGACACAGTGTTGTATCGTTAGATTTAAATAAGTTCCACGTGTAGATTCTCACACAGTGTTGTGTCCTTAGTTTTCAAGAAGTTACGTATATAGATTCTCAGACAGTGTTGTATTGTTAGTTTTCAAGAAGTTTAGCTTGAAGTTTCTCACAGAGTTGTATTGTTTGTTTTCATGTAGTTACGTGTGAATATTCACACACAGTGTTATATCGTTAATTTTAAAGCATCTTCCGATGCAGTTTCTCACACAAACTTGTATCATTAGTTTTCAAGAAGTTATGCTTTTAGATTAGCAGACAGTGTTTATCGTTAGTTTTCAAGAAGTAAACCATGAAGTTTCTCACACAGTGTTGTGTTGTTTTTTTCAAGATCTTTTGCATGTGGTTTCTCACACAGGGTTGTATCATTGGTGTTCAAGAAGTTAAGCGTATAGATTCTCAAACACTGTTCTATCATTCAATTTTGAGAATTTACACATGTTTGATCTTAACCCTAACCCTAACCATAACCAAACCCTAATCCTAACCCTACTCTAAACCTTAACCTAAACCTAACCCTAACCCCAACCATAACCATAACCCTAAACCTAACCCTAACACTAACCCTAACACTAACCCTACCAGTTAAATTTCATGTAGTTACGCCTGGAGTTTTGCATAGATTTTTGTACAGTTAATTTTTAATAAGTTATGTTTATAGATTCTCAGACAGTGAGAATGGAATTATGCATGAAATATTCATAGTTTTATATATTTTGTTTTCAAGAAGTTACACATGCAGATTATCACCCAGTGTTGTACCGTGAATTTTCAAGAAGTTACACTTATAGATTCTCACACAGGGTTGTATCACTAGTTTTCAATTAGTTTCACTTGTAGATTCTCAAACTGTGTTGTATTTTTTTGTTTTCAAGAACTTACACATGTAGTTTATAACACTGTGCTGTATTATTAGTTTACACGTGTAGATTCTCACACATTGTTGTATCGTTAATTTTCAATAAGTCACACGGGTAGATTCCCACACAGTGTTTTATCGTTAGTTTTCAATAAGATACACGTGTAGATTCTCACACAGTGTTGTATCGTTAGTTTTAAAGTAGTTATGCTTAGAGATTCTTACACAGTGTTGTATTGTTAGTTTTCAAGTAGTAACAGATGAAGTTTCTCACACAGTGTTGTATCATTTGTTTTCAAGAATTTAAGAATGAAATTTCTCGCACAGAGTTGTATCGTTAGTTTTGAAGCATTCCCCATGCAGTTTCTCACCCAGCGTTGTGTCATTAGTTTTCACGAAGTTAAGCGTACAGATCCTCAAACAGTATTCTATCGTTAATTTTGGAGAAGTTACACAGTTTGGTTTTCAACCCTAACCCTAACCCTAACCCAAACCCAAACCCTAATCCTAAACCTAACCCTATCACTGACATTAACACTAACCCTAAATCTTCCTGTTAGGTTTCAAGTAGTTATGCCTGGGGTTTGGCATATAGGTTTGTACAGTTACTTTTCAATAATTTATGCGTATAGATTCTCACACAGTGTTGTATTGTTAGTTTTCATGGAATTACCCATGAAGTTTCTTATAGAGTTTTATATAGTTTGTTTACAAGAAGCTATGCATGTAGATTATCACACAGTTTTGTACCATTAGTTTTCAAGAAGTTACGTATATAGATTCTCAGACAGTGCTGTATTGTTAGCTTTTAAGAAGTGATTTAACCCTGTGAGAATCTGCAAATGTAACTTCTTGAAAACTAACTAT
>NW_024432649.1:0-6429 GCF_017639785.1 Mesocricetus auratus
CGCATTACCAAAGCAAAAGGGTGCTTAATAGCATTCCAGCATAATGCATAAAAACAATTCTAAGCAGAGCAATTTATTTCTTTCTGATTCTTACCTAAGGTATCATTACTCACAACCCAAATAAAGGGCAGCTGAAAAATTAGTTCTCTTAAAAGGGGTATACTTAACATTGGAGGAGGACCAATCAGATGATCCATAGCTCTGTCCCTCACTCAGACTGTTGCCTAATGCCCCTTTCCAATCAAAAGTAATCTGTCCCTTCTCACTATCATAGGAGAAAGATCAGTACAGCTTCCATTAATTCAAAAGGATTAGCATTAGATCTTTCTGGATCCATATGAATAAAATTATCCTTTAATGAAGAAATCACAGTAAAGCACAAGCTTCCTACCAATGACAAGGTTCTCTCATCCTGAAAACTCTGTATCTGAGGATCTAAAGGCAAAAAGGCAAGCCCCAACTCTCTATTAGTTGTGAAAAATCTAGGGAACACCTGGGCATTCTGCATCACTGGCATCGGTAGGGGAAGGTAGACATGATGGCCCACCGTAACTCTCCCATCATACTAGGAACCATCATCCCGAGTAGGAGAGTCTTCATCACCCACTTGGCCTCCATCCTTCTTATTCTGGAGTTGTGAAGGAGCTCTTCGAGTGAGTCTTTCAGGGATCCACAGGGGGTTTTCTTCCTCCTGTGGAAAACACACACAGCTCCCCTGGATCTTATAAGAATAGGATCCGGGCCTTTCCAGAGATCAGTCAAGACATCTTTCCATTTTACCATTTCTTTTGGCCTATCAGGCTCTAAACTGTGGTGATCGGCCGCAGTGTGGCCTTGGGCATCAGAGTTCAAGAAATTAAGGGTAAAAAGTGCCATGGATACAGCAACTCTTGGTACCGAGGGTAGAACATCCTCAATACTCCCCTTTTGTTTAATCAGATATGATTTGAGTGTACGATGGGCACGTTCCACAATGCCCTGTCCTTGAGGGTTATAAGGTAGGCCAGTTAGATGGGTAACATTCATTTGCCGACAAAACTGTCGGAATTTTTGAGAGGTATATGCTGGTCCATTGTCTGTTTTTAAAATTCTGGGTTTTCCCCAAGCACTCCAGGCCTCAAGGCAATGTTGAATCACATATGAGGCCTTTTCCCCTGTTAGGGGTGTGGCGAACATTACGCCAGAACAGGTGTCAACAGAAACATGAACATATTGAAGCCTTCCAAAAGAGGGAATATGAGTAACATCCATCTGCCACATCTGCAATGGTCTAATGCCACGTGGGTTTATTCCCATGTGGGGAGTAGGTAAGAATTCGCAGCAATTCTGGCATTGAGTAACAATTTCCCTAGCCTCTTTCCTGGATAGAGCAAAACGATGGCACAAGGTCTCAGCCGTCACATGAAAGCGCTTATGGAATTCTTTCCTGCTTGTGCATGGGTAGACAAGGCAGCGGCCACCAGCTTTGTAGCCTTGTCCGCTAAGTCATTCCCTAAGGACATGGGACCTGGGAGTCCAGAATGTGCTCGGACATGGGTAATGAAAACAGGAAATCTCCTATTTTACAAGGCAGCTTGTATCTTTTGAAAGATGTTAGCAACTCTGCTGGAGGATCTTATTATTCCAGCTATCTCAAGGAGATTAACTGCATTAACCACATAAGAGGAATCTGATACAATATTGAGGGGTCCTGGAAAAGCCTCAAGAACCTCCAGTACTATCAGACATTCTACAACTTGAGGTGAAGTTTCATTATATTGTTTAGATATAACCCTTTCCTTGACCACATAAGCTCCCATACCAGTTTTCGATCCATCAGTGTACACCACAGTCCCATCTGGGAGTGGGTCTTTAGCTGTCACTTGTGGAAACACTATAGCCTGGTTTAGGGCAAACTGTAAAATTGGATGCTTTGGAAAATGATTATCAATTTGTCCTGAAAAGGAAGTAACTAAAACTGCCCAATCACTAGATGTGGCTGCCAAGGTCTGAACTTGTGCAGCAGTATAAGGCACAATCAAGGAATCAGGATCCCTGCCAAAATGTGTAACAGCTGCTTTTATTCCGCGAAGCGCGAGCTGTGCAACAGCATCAGGGTACCAGTCAATAATCTTAGCAGGGGAAGCATTTGGATGAATCCAAAGTAATGGTCCATGTTGCCACAGGACTGCAGTTGGCAATTGAGCTGTCTTAAAAACACACAGATTAAAAGGTAGTGACTCCTCAATACGTTGTAATTGTGCTTCCTGTAAGGCCTCTTCCACCATCTGTAAGGCTCGGTGGGCAGCAGGGGTAAATTTTCTGGGTGAGGAGATATGAGGCTCACCCTCCAGGAGATCGAAGAGGGGTTTTAGATCAGCAGATGGAATTTTTAAAAAGGGCCTCAACCAATTTATATCTCCCAGAAGTTTCTGAAAATCATTTAATGTTTGTAAGTGGTCTTTGCGAATTTCTATTTTCTGAGGAACTATATTTTTGGGAGTAATCATTGAGCCCCAAAAGAGGCCTGTATCTGCAATTTGAACCTTTTCTGAGGCAATCTCTAATCCCCACTGTTTTAATTCAGCCACCAGCATGGGGAAAGCCTTTTGTAAAACATCTAACTCTTTGTGACAAATAAGAATATCGTCCATATAATGGATAACGATTAAAGATGTAAATTGCTTCCTAATTGGCTCCAAAGCCTCCTGCACATACAGCTGACATATTGTTGGGCTATTGGCCATGCCTTGCGGCAGTACCTTCCACTGAAATCTCTTGTCTGGTTCCATATGATTAAGAGAAGGGATAGTGAAGGCAAACCTTGGTCTATCCCGTGGGTAAAGTGGAATAGAGAAGAAACAATCCTTAATATCTATAATAATAAGCTTCCAATCTTGAGGAAGTGCAGAAAGCAAAGGAAGGCCTCTTTGAACAGGGCCAAAAAGATGCATCTGATTGTTAATGGCCCGCAGGTCATGGAGTAATCTCCACTTCCCAGATTTCTTCTTAATAACAAAAATTGGTGTATTCCATGGGGAGGTAGAAGGCTCTAGATGCCCCAGCCGTTCCTGTTCTTGCACTAATCTTGTGACAGCCTCTAATTTTTCAGAGGATAGAGGCCATTGAGAGACCCATAACGGCTCCTCTGTTTTCCATGGTATGGGTCGTGAAGCCTCAACGGCCCCTAAATAAAACCCAGTCCTTTTCTACCCCGATTTCCGTGTTGCGTAATGGGTTTTATTCTGCCTTGTTCTTGCCTACCCAAGCCTCTACCCTTTGTATACCCCATCTTTGCCATAATGGCTGATGCCTGGGGGGAGTATTCATTAGTTAGGGTCATGCCCATGGCTTGTAACACATCCCGTCCCCATAAATTTACAGGGAGTGGCAACACATAGGGGGTAAAACATCCCTGTTTGCCCTCAGCATTCCGCCAGGTTAAGGCTGAGGCACTGATGGCAGGAGAGGACTGGTATCCAAGACCTTGTAGAGAATGAGATGAAACAACAGTGGGCCAAGACTTCGGCCACCAATGGAGTGAAATAATGCTTTTGTCTGCTCCCGTATCCATTATCCCTTCAAATTCTTTTCCATTAATTAACAATTTTATTGTAGGTCTCTCATTTAGGGGTATAGCCAGATAGGCTGAATCACTTCCAGAAGATCCCATAGCCCTTTTTTGTAAAGTGTAGGTTTCTCCATCCCCGAGGGAGGGCAGCAACACCAGTTGTGCAATTCTATCTCCCTGCTTTATAGAAAATACACCCCGAGGGCTAGAACAGAGAACTTGAATCTCCTCTTTATGATACGGGTCAACAATTCCAGGATATATAATGAGTCCCTGTAAAGTTAAGGAGCCACGGCCCAGAATAAGCCCAATGGTGGCAGGGGGCAAAGGTCCAGGGGAATGGACTGGGACCGGTTGAACATTCATTTGGGGCATGAGTAAGAAGTCGGAGGCGGCACGCAAGTCCATTCCGGGGGTTCCTCGGAAACCTCTACTTCCTCTTGATTGCTTTTCTGAAATTGGTTCCCATATTTCTGAGGGCCCTGGGACCATGGGCCCCGTGACCCGTTTTTTGATTGGGGTACCTTGGGTTCTTCAATAGGGGGCAGAAGCCTCCCTTTTACATCCCGGACTGACCTGCATTCGCTAGCCCTATGATAACCTTTACCACAACGATGGCAAAGCTTCGATTCTCTTGTTCTTTCAGGGGCTTGACAATCTTTCTTAAGGTGCCCCATTCTCCCACAATTAAAACAAGCTTTTCGACTAGATAAATCTCTACGCCTGTGCGTTTGTAAAATGGCGGCAGCTAGTCCTGCATTGGTTAGGGGTCCCCCCAGCTCCCTGCACACTCTGAGCCAATCTTGTAAACCTTTGCTTTTGCGAGGGGCGATAGCCGCTCGACATTCCTGGGTTGCTTGTTCATAGACAAGTTGCTCAATCAGGGGCATAGCTTGTTCTGAATCACCAAAGATGCGACTGGCGGCCTCTGTCATTCTGGCCACAAAGTCTGAAAATGGCTCTTGGGGTCCTTGGACAATCTTTGTAAGGTGTCCACTGGACTCTCCCTTTTGTGAGGGCCTTCCATGCTTTAATAGCGGCGGCCGACACCTGACCATAGACACCCCAGATGTAGTTGGTTTGATTAAGGGCATGTTGACCCTGACCTGTCAGCATTTCAAATGTCCACTGCCTCTGATTCTCATCTTCAGCCGTGGCATTAACTCTAGCTTGTGCCTGGGCTGCATCATACCAGAGAGCCTTCCATTCCATGTATTGTCCCATGTTGGGAAGCACTGCTTTCACTGTCGTCTGCCAGTCAGTGGGAGTCATGGCAAAATTAGCAAGCCTTTCCACCTGTAATGTGGTAAAGTTAGCATTGACCCCATAATTACGAACGGATTCGGCCAATTCTTTGATTTGATTGTAATCTACAGGGGTATGTACTCTTCCGCCTTCCGCATTCTCGAATACTGGAAAAGCTACTTGTATTTTTCTCCGTTCCTCTAAAGGTAAAAAGGAGTCAGTACCAGTATTCAGCCGAAGCTCATACTGCGGAGGCGCTGAGGGGCGTGAGCCCGCCGGATTTATAGGCGGTGGCCTCACATTCATTTTTGTTTTCAGTGGCCGGTGTCTATCAGGGTGATATCTTTCTTCCTCATACCGTGCCACCTCCTCCTCTAGACCACCTTCTTCGCTAGAATACAGAGTGTCAGAATCAGAATTATCTAGCTCCAAGGCTTCTAGCTCTACTGTAGGGTATAGACTAGATTCTGGCTTTTTCTTTTTCTTAGATTTGTTAGGGGGTGAATGATCACTCCCTTCTCTCTCTCCCCCTTTCTTAACTTCTCGGGGAGGGCCTTTTTTCTTAGACATGTCTTTCCTTTTGCGAGCTCCCATTCTCTCACTCCGTTCAGTTTCTGACATGCTATCCTGAACTTCCTCTAAGGTTCCCTGACTTTCTATTATAGCAGGGTGACAGGCCTCATCCTCCAAGCAGTTTTTAACTAGCTTCCAAATGGCTTTGGTACCTAAGTGGAGATCTCCTTCTGCATGCTTCCTGTCTAGTTCTTTACCTAGCTTGTTCCATGAGGCCACAGTGAGGGACCCGGAACAAGCATACCATGGTGCCACTCTATCTACCTCCTTCACAAAATTTTGAAGTGTTCGTGGTGCAATTTTAAGATCTCTTTGTTTTAGCACAGTCTGTAGGGCAGTAACCACTGACTGTGACAACCCCATCGCGCTGGCGGCTTATCTAAAAACGGCGCTCAACTCCGTTACCAGACTGACAGCACCAGACTGACAGCACCAGACTGACAGCACCAGACTGACAGCACCAGACTGACAGCACCGTTCTGTCAGCACCAGCCACGATGAAGGAGAAGGACAAACAGGACTAGCACCAAAGCCTCCACTGACCCGTCCCACGGTGATGACAAACTAAGGCCAAAGTCGAGAAAGGGGGTGTTCAGGATAAAGCATACCTCTCTGAACTTACGTCCCTGCAGTTCTGAATCCGCCCCGTCTTCCGAGGGGTCTCCCGCGGCGCCGGCGATGTTGAAGAGTTCCCGGGTTTCGGCACCAGATGTCCCGCGCTACCGTCTCGCCAGCAAGAACGACGCAGAACACTCGGATCCTTCTGCAGTAAAGCTTTAATGCATCTTGAGAGATAGATGATCAGCTTCTTAGAGGGAGACCCCAAGCTAAGAAACCCAGCCCCTTATATAAGCCTAGGAGCTCCGAGTGAGACGTGTAGAGCCGGGATTGGTGGTTTGCACATCACCCCAGATGACGCCACGGGAGAGGCACAGCTTAAACGGTTAACTCCAACTGACAGCAGATGTCAGCGCCATCTTCTAACGGTTAACTCCAACTGACAGCAGATGTCAGCGCCATCTTCTAACGGCAATAGCGATAGCGAGGGCGGCTCCTCACAA
>NW_024432650.1:0-50554 GCF_017639785.1 Mesocricetus auratus
AAATGCAGAGGCAGGAGCAAGCACTTGCAATGTAGATGCGGCCAGGCGGCTGGAATGGCGATTAGCACTCACCTCTTATGCCAATACAGGCACTTACCCGCCACCGAGGCATGGGCTGTAATTCCAAACCACTTCTGCACCAGATATAACTATATTTGATGCTATATATGGACAAAATATTTATATACCAGAGAGAGAGGGATACAGTTGCACAGACCAGGAGTTAGAAGCGTGGCTGGCTTCCAGGAGAAAAAGGGAAGCCCCTTTTCTTTAACTTCCTTTTATATCTACCTTGTCCCTGCCCTGATGGGTGGATAGCTTTCTGGGGTTCATTCCTACACAAGGCTATGTGATATTCTACATGAGTACCTTATGGAAATCTAATGATACAGCAATGTGTGAGATTGTACACCTGTACCTTATTGAAAGCTGATGATACAACTCTGTGTGAGAATCTACAGGTGTAACTTATTGAAAACTACAGATACAACACTGTGTAGGTATCTCCACATGTAACCTATTGAAAACTAAAGATACAACAATGTGTGAGATTCTATAAGTGTATCTAAAGAAAACAAGCAATACAACACTGTGTGAGAAAATATGTATGTAATTTCTTGAAAACTAACGATACAATACTGTGTGAGTATCTATACATGTAACTTATTGAAACCTAACGATACAATCTGTGTGAGAATCTACAGGTGTAACTTATTGTAAACTAATGAAACAATGCTGTTTAAGAATCTACACGTGTACCCTACTAAAAACTAACGATACAACACTGTGTGAGAATCTATAAGTGTAACTACTTGAAAACTAGCGACACAACACTGTGTGAGAAACTACATGCGTAGCTTCTTGAAAACTAATGATACTATGCTGTGTGAGATTCTACATGTTTAGCTTATTGAAAACTAAGGACACAACTCTGTGTGAGAATGTACAAGTGCAACGTATTGAAAACTAACGATACAACACTGTGTGAGTATCTGCACATGTAACTTATTGAAAACTAACTCTACAACGCTGTGTGATAATCTATATTTGTACCTTATTGAAAACAAAGGACACAATCCTGTGTGAGATTTAACACTTGTACGTTGTCGAAAACTAACGATACAACGCTGTGTGTGAATCTACACGTATAACTTATATATAACTAACGATAACAATGTGTGAGAATCTGTAAATGTAACTACATGAAAAACAAGCGATACAACTCTGTTGAGGAACTACATGCGTACATTCTTGAAAAATAACAATAAAATGCTGTGTGAGAGTTAACACATGTACCTTATTGAAAACTAATGACACAACAATGTGTGAGAATCTACACGTTACCTTATTGAAAACTAATGACACAATGGTGTGTGAGAATCTAAAGGAGTAATTTATTGAAAACTAACGATAGAATGCTATTTGAGAATCTACAAGTATAAATTATTGAAAACTAACGACACAACACTGTGTGCGATTCTACACGTGTACCCTATTTAAAATAAATGGTATGATGCTGTGTGAGACTCTACACGTGTACCTCATTGAAAACAAACGACACAAAGCTGTGTGAGAATCTACAGGTGTAATGTATGGAAAACTTACCATATAACACACTTTGAGAATCTACCCTTGTAACTTCTTGGAAAATATTGATACAACACTGGGTGAGAAATAACATGCGTAATTTCTTGATAACTAACAGTACAAAACTGTTTAAAATCTATAAGTGTAACTACTTGAATACTAGCGATACTACACTTTGTGAGAAACTACTTGCATAGCTTTTTGGAAAATAAGGATACAACGCTGTGTAGGATTCTACATGTTTACCTTATTGAAAACTACCGATACAATGCTGTGTGAGAATCTACAGGTGTAACTTATTGAATAGTAATGATACCAATGCTGTGTGAGATTCTACATGTGTACTTTATTGAAAACTAACCATCCAATGCTCTGTGAGAACCTACAGCTGTAACGTATTGAAAAATAAGGATCTTACACTGTGTGAGAATCTACATGTGTAAATTATTGAAAACTAACGACACAACACTTTCTGCAATTCTACACGTATAAATTATTGAAAATTAAGAATAGAATGCTGTGTGAGAATCTACACGTGTACCTTACTGAAAACTAACGATACAACACTGTGTGACATACTACAGCTACAACTAATTGAAAATTAACTCAACAATGCTTTGTTATAATCTACACGTGTACCTTATTGAAAACAAATGATACAATTCAGTGTGTGAATCTATAAGTGTAATTACTTGAAAATTGCAAGACAACACTGTGTGAGAAACTATATGGGTATCTCTTAAAAACAATAAAATGCTGTGTGAGATTCTATATGTGTACATTTTGAAAACTAATGGTACAACGCTGTGTGATATTCTACTTGTGTACCTTATTGAAAACTAACGATACAACGCTGTGTGAGAATCTACAGGTGTAACTTATTGAAAACTCAAGATACAACACTGTGTAAGTATCTCCACGTGTAACATATTGAAAACTAAAGATACAACAATGTGTGGGAATCTATAAGTGTATCTACAAGAAAATAAGTGATACAACACTGTGTGAGAAACTACATGTGTAATTTTTTGAAAACTAACGATACAACACTGTGTGAGTTTCTATACGTGTACCTTATCGAAACCTAACAGATACAACGCTGTGTGTGAATCTACATGTGTACCTTATTGAAAACTAATGATAAAACACTGTGTGAGAATCTACACTTGTACCTTATTGAAAACTTAGGATACAAACTGTTGAGAAACTATGTGTGTAATTATGAAAAACTAATGATATAACACTGTGTGAGATTCTACACATGTAACTTCTTCAAAACTAGCCTCATAACCTTGTGTGAGAAATTACATGTGTAACTTGTTGAAAACTAATGAAACAACTCTGTGTGAGAATCTATAAGCAATACTTCTTGAAAACCATCAATACAATACTGTGAGAGGATCTACATATGTAACTTCTTAAAAACAAATGATACAACACTGGGTGATTATCTATGTGCGTAATTTCTTAAAAACAAATGATACCTCATTGTGTGAGAATCTATTTATATAACTTCTTGAAATCAAACAATACAACACTGAGTTCTAAACTGAACACATAAATTCTTGAAAACTAATGAATTAACTCTGTGTGGGAAACGACATTAGTAACTTCTGGAAAACTAACGATACAATATGGAGTGAGAATCTACATGTGCACCTTATTGAAATTAAAGAAAAAACACTGTCTGAGAATCTACATGTGTATCTTTTTGAAAAGTAACAATACTACACTGTATTTGATAACCAAAAAATTACTCTGTGAGAAACTACATTAGTAACTTCTGGAAAACTAACAATACAACACTGTCTTAGTATCTACATGAGTAAGTTATTGAAAGTTAACGATATAACACTGTGTGAGAATATAGATGGGTAACATATTGAAAATTAATGATACAACACTGTCTGAGAATCTACACTTGTAATTATTGACAATTAACGATATAACTGGGTGAGAATATACACGTGTGACTATTTGAAAACTAACGATACAACACTGTCTGAAAATCTATACGTGTAACTTATTGAAAACTAAAGATACAACACTGTGTGAGAAACTACACGTGTGTCTTATTGAAAAGGAACAATACAACATTATTTTTGAATCTATTTGCGTAACTTTTGAAAATAAAGGGCAGAACACTGTCTAGAGAATCTACACGTGTAACTTATTGAAAATTAAAGATACAATACTATGTGAGAATCTACACGTGTAAAGTATTTAAAACTAATGATACAACACTCTGTGACAATCTATAAGCATGACTTCTTGAATACTAACAATACAACACTATCTTGAGAATCTACATGCTTAACCTCTTGAAAACAAAATTATAACTCTGTGTGAGAAACTACATTAGTAACTTCGGGAAAACTAATGATACAACACAGTCTGAGAATCTACATGTCATACTTATTGAAAATTAACGATACAACATTGTGTGAGAATCTACACGTTTAACTGATTGAAATTTAATGAAACAACACTGACTGAAAACTGGCAAGTATATTTTATTGAAAATGAACGACACAACACTGTGTGAGAAACTACACATATATCTTATATAAAAGAAATGATACAACCCTGTGTTTGAATTTATATGTGTAACTTCTTAAAAATAAAGGATTCAACAGAGTCTGAGAATCTACATGTGTAACTTCTTGAAAACTAATGATACAACCCTTCGTGAGAATCTACACGTGTAACTTTTTGAAAATTAATGATAGAACCCTGAGTGAAAAACTACATGTGTAACTTCTTGAAAAGTAATTATACAACACAGTGTGAGAAACTAGATGAGTAATTTCTTCAAAACTAACGATACAAAGCTGTCTACACATCTATTTGTGTAACTTAGTGACAACAAAGGAAACAAACCTTTGTCTGATACTAGGTAACATCTTGAAAACAAACGATACAACATTGTGTGAATACCTATATTTGTAACTTATTGAAAACTAGCGATACAGCACTATGTGAGAATCTATATACATAACTCCTTGAAATCTAAAGATACAGCACTGATGTATAAACTGAATCCATATCTTCTTGAAGTCTAACAATACAACACTGTGTGAGAATGTATAGGCTTAACATCTTGAAAACTAATGATACAACACTATCTGAGAATCTGCAGTTATAACTTATTGAAAATTAACGATACAATACTGGGTGAGTATCCACACGTGTAACTCATTGAAAAATAATTATACAACACTCGGTGAGAAACTACCTATGTAACTACTTGAAAACTAACGATACAACACTGTAAATCTACACATGTAACTTATTGAAAATTAAAGATACAACAATGTGTAAGAATCTACAGTTGTAACTATATGAAAACTAAACATACAACACAGTGAGAATCTATAAGTTCTTGCAAACTAGTGATACAACACTGTCTTGAGAATCTACAAGTGTAACTTCTTTAAAATTAACGATACAATGCTGTCTGAGAATCTACAGGTGTAAGTAAATGAAATTTAATGAAACAACACTGTCAGAGAATCTACATATGTATCTTATTGAGAATTAGGGATACAACACTGTGTGAGGATCTACGTTTGTATCTTATGGAAAACTAACCATACAACACTGTGTGAGAATCTATATTCGTAACTTCTTGAAAACTAACGATACCACACTGGTTTGAAACTACAAGCATAATTTCTTGAAAACTGACGAAATAACTCTGTGTGAGAAATTACGGTAGTATCTTCCTGAAAATTAATGATACAACACTGTGTGAAAATCTGCAAGTGTAACTTCTTGAAAACAAACCATACAACTTTGTGTGAGGATCTGCCCGTGTATCTTATCGAAAATTTATGCTACAACACTGTGTGAGGATCAAAACTTTTAACTTATTGAAAACAAATGATACAGCTCAGTGTTAGATTCTTCCTGCGTAAGATCTTGAAAACAAATGATACAACACAGTCTGAGGAAGTACGTGTGTAACTTCTTGAATACTAACGAAAAAACTCTGTGTCAGAATCTAATTCTTAAATTCTTGAAAACTAACGATACAACACTGAGTTTGAAAATACACGCATAAATTCTTGAAAACTACAGAAAAACTCTTTGTGAGAAACTACATTAGTAACATCTTGAAAACTAAGGATATAACACTGTGTGGGAATCTACACGTGTAACTAATTGAAAACAAACCATACAAACCTATGTGAGAAACTGCCTGTTTAACATCTTGAAAACTGATGATACAACACTGTGTGAGAAACTATGTGTTTAACTTTTGAAAACTAACGATACAAACTTGTGTGAGTATCTACACGGGTATCTTATTTAAAATTAATGATCCAACACTGTGTGGGAATCTACAAGTGTAACTTCTTGCAAACAAATGAAACAACACTGTGTGAGAAACTACGGGTGTAACTTCTTGAAAACTAGCGATACAGCACAGTGTTAGAAATTTCATGCGTAATTTCTTTAAAACAAACTATACAACACTGTGTGAGAACCTACGGGTTTAACTTGTTGAAAACTAACGATACAACAACGAGTTCGAAATTACACACATAACGTCTTGAAAACTAATGAAATAACTCTGTGTGAGAAACTACGGGTGTATCTTCTTAAAAACTAACAATACAACATTGTGTGAGAATCTACACGTGAATCTTATTGAAAATTAACGATACAACATTGTGTGAGAATCTATATTGTATCTTATGGAAAACTAATGATACAGCACTCTATGAGAATCTATATTCGTAACTTCTTGAAAACTAACAATACAACACTGGTTGATAAAATATGTGTGTAATATCTTGAAAAATAACTATATAACACTGTGTGAGAAACTATGTGTGTAACTTCTTGAAAACTAATGATACAACACTGTGTGAGTATCTACATGGGTACCTTATTGAAAAATAACGATCCAACCCTGTGTGGTAATCTACAAGTGTAACTTCTTGAAAACAAACAAAACAATACTGTGTGAGAATTTGTATTCCTAACTTCTTGAAAACTAACGATACAACACTGAGTTCGAAACAACAAGCATAACTTCTTGAAAACTAATGAATAACTCTGTGTAAGAAACTATGTTAGTTAGCTGCTGCTGCTGCTGTAGCTCAGTGACATACGTCAGTTAAAAAATGACAAGGAATGGGGCTGGAGAGATGGCTTAGCAGTTAAGGTCACTTGCTGTATTGAGTTCGATTCCTAACACCCACATGACAGCTCACAATCTTTAGCCGGGCGTTGGTGGCGCACGCCTTTAATCCCAGCACTTGGGAGGCAGAGGCAGGCGGATCTCAGTGAGTTCGAGGCGAGCCTGGTCTACAAGGGCTAGTTCCAGGACAGCCTCCAAAGCCACAGAGAAACCCTGTATCGAAAAACCAAAAACAAAGAAACTATGTTAGTAACACTTGAAAATTAATGATACAACACTGTGTGAGAATCTAAAAGTATAACTTCTTGAAAAAAAATCTGTACAACACTGTGTGAGAAACTACATGATTAACTTCTTGAAATCTAATGATACAACACTGTGTGAGAATTTATATTTGTAACATCTTGAAAGCTAACATTAAAAGTCTGTGTGAGAATCTCTTTTAGTATCTTCTTGAAAACTAACAATACAACACTAAGTTTGAAACTACACGCATAACTTCTTGAAAACTAACGAAATAAAGCTGTGTGAGAAAGTATGTTGTAACTTCTTGAAAACTAATGATAAAACACTGTGTGAGAAACTACATGTGTAACTAATTGAAAACTGACAATACAACAGTGTCTGAGAATCTACACGTGTACCTTCTTGAAAACTACCAATACAAGCTGTGTAAGAATCTACATGTGTAACTTATTTAAAACTAAAGGTACAAAACTGTGTAAGTATCTACATGTGTAACTTATTGAAAATGAAAGATACAACAGTGTGTGAGGTTCTACACGTGCAACTTTTTGAAAACTAATGCTACAAAGCTGTGTGACATTCTACACGTGTACCTTATTGAAAAATAACGATACAACGCTGTGTGAGAAACTACACGTGTAACTTATTGAAAACTAACAATCCAACACTGTGAAAGAATCAACACGTGTAAATAATTGAAAACTAAAGACACAACAAGGTGTGCAATTCTAAACGTGTAACTTATTGAAAAGTAACGATACAACATTGTATGAGAAGCTACATGTGCAACTTCTTGGAAAATATCGATACAACACTATGTGAGATTCTACATGAGTACCGTATTGAAAACTATTGATACAACGCTGTGTGAGATTCTACACGTGGACCTTATTGAAAACTAGCAACACAAGAATGGGTGAGATGCTACATGTGTACCTCATTGAAAACTAAGGACACATTGGTGTGTGAGAATCTACAGGTGTATCTTTTTGAAAACTAAAGATGAAACACTGTGTAATTATCCAAACGTGTAACTTATCGATTACTAAAGATACAACACTGTTAGAATCTATGCTTGTAACTTATTGGAAACAATCGACACCACATTGTGTGAGAAACTTCATGTGTTATTTCTTGAAAGCTAATGATACAACACTGTGTGAGAATCTACATGCATAAATTCATGAAAACTAATGATACAAAACTGTGTGAGTATCTATAAGTGTAACTAAGTTGAAAACTAGCAATACAACACTGTGCGAGAAACTGCATGCGTAGCTTCTTGAAATCTAACGAAACAACGCTCTTTGAGATTCTACACGTGTACCTTATTGAAATCTAATGACACAACTGTGTGTGAGAATCTACACTTATAACTTAGAGAAAACTAAAGATACAACACTGTGTATTTATCTACACTTATAACTTATTGAAAACAAACGATACAACACAGTTTGATAATCTACCCGTGTAACTTCTTGGAAACAACCGACACAACACAGTGTGAGAAACTACATGGGTAATTTCTTGAAAAGTAACGAAACAACGCTGTGTGAGTTTCAACACGTATAGCTTATTGAAAACTAACGACACAACAGTATGTCCGATTCTACACGTATAACTTATTGAAAACTAATAATAAACCGCTGTGTTATAATCTACACATGTAACATATTGAAAACTAACGATACAATGCTGGGTGAGATTATTCTTATGTACCTTATTGAAAACTAAAGACACAACGCTGTGTGAGATTCTACACGTGTACCTTATTGAAAAGTAACGATACAGCAAATGTGAGATTTTACACGTGTACCTTATTGAAAATTAACTATACAACGCTGTGTGAGTATGTACAGGTGTAACTTTTTGAAAACTAAAGATACAGCACTCTATAAGTATCTTACTTATTGAAAACTAAAATTCCAACACAATGTGAGAATATACACTAGTTACTTATTGGAAACTATCGATACAACACAATGTGAGAAACTACATGCGTAATTTCCTGAAAACTAACGATGCAACACTGTGTGAGAATCTACACTTGTAATGTATTAAAATTAATGATACAATACTTTTCACTTCGTGAAAACAACGGATACCACACTGTGTGAGAAACTACACATCTACCTTCTTGAATACTAACGAAACACCTCTGTGTTAGAAAATACATGTGCATCTACACGTGTAAAGTATTGAAAGCAAAAGATAAAACGCTGTGTGAGACTCTCCACCTGTACCTTATTTAAAACTGATGATCCAATGTTGTTTGAGAATCTACAAGTATAACTTATTGAAAACTAACTATGCAAAGCTTTTTGAAAATCTACACATGCACCTTATTGAAAACTAACGATACAATGCTGTGTGCGATTCTACAAGTGTAACTTAGTGACAAATAATTGAACAATGCTGTGTGATAATCAACACGTGTAACTTATTGAAAACTAAGGATACAAAGCTGTGTGAGATTCTACACGTGTACCTTATTGAAAATTAACGATCGAAATCTGTGTAAGATTCTACAACTGTACCTTATTGAAAATTAAAGATACAACTATGTGTGAGATCATAAACTTGTACCTTATTGAAAACTAAGGCTACAAGGCTCTGTGAGAATCTACATGTGTACCTTACTGAAAACTAATGATACAACGCTGTGTGAGATTCTACATTTGTACCTTCTTGAAAACAAATTATACAAAGCTGTGTGAGAATATACCCATGTACCTTATTGATAACTAACACTGTGTGAGAATCTGTAAGCATAAATACTTGAAACTAGCGATAAAATACTGTATGAGAAACTACATTCATAAATTCTTGAAAAATAACGACATAACACTGTAAGGGATACTTTTTGAAAATCATCAATACAACACTGTGTGAGGAACTACATGCGTAACTTTTTGAAAACAAATGATACAACGCTATGTGATTTTCAACACATGAACCTTTTGAAAACTAGCAATACAAGCTTTGTGAGAATCAATAGGTGCAACATATTGAAACTAATGATACAACATTGTGTGAGATTCTAATCGTGCAAGTTATAGAAAACTAACGCTACAACGCTGTGTTTTATCTACACGTGCACCTAATCGAAAACTAACGATACAACGCTGTTTGAGATTCAACCCATGCACATTATCTAAAACTAACGATGCAATGATGTGTGAGAATCTATGAGTGTAACTACTTGATAAAAGGATACAACACTGTGTGAGAAACTACATGTGTCAATACTTGAAAATTAACTACACAAGGCTATGTGATATTCTACATGAGTACCTTATGGAAATCTAATGATACAGCGATGTGTGAGATTGTACCTTATTGAAAACTAACAATACAATGCTGTGTGAGAATCTAAACGTTTAACTTGTTGAAAGCTAACGATACAACTCTGTGTGAGAATCTACAGGTGTAACTTATTGAAAACTAGAGATACAACACTGTGTAATTATCTCCACGTGTAACCTATTGAAAACTAAAGAGACAACAATGCGTGAGATTATATAAGTGTATCTAAAGAAAACAAGCAATACAACCCTGTGTGAGAAACTACATATGTAATTACTTGACAACTAATGATACAATACTGTGTGAGTATCAATACATGTAACTTATTGAAACCTAACGATACAAACTATGTGAGAATCTATAGGTGTAACTTATTGACAACTAATGAAACAACGCTGTTTGAGAATCTACACGTGTTCACTATTGAAAACTAACGATACAACACTATGTGAGAAACTACATACGTAGCTTCTTGAAAAATAATGATACAACGCTGTTTGAGAATGTACAAGTGCAACGTATTGAAAACTAATGATACAACACTGTGTGAGTATCTGCACATGTAACTTATTGAAAACTAACTCTACAACGCTGTGTGATAATCTACACTTGGACCTTATTGAAAACAAAGGACACAATCCTGTGTGAGATTCAACACTTGTACATTATTGAAAACTGACGTTACTACTCTGTGTGTGAATCTACACATGTAACTTATATATAACTATAAATACAACAATGTGTGAGAATCTGTAAGTGTAACTACATGAAAGCAAGCAATACAACACTGTTGAGGAACTACATGAGTAAATTCTGAAAAATAATGATACAACGCTGTGTGAGGTTTAACACGTGTACCTCATTGAAAACTAACGATACAACAAAGTGTGAGAATCTACACGTTACCTTATTGAAAACTAATGTCACTATGGTGTGTGAGAATGTAAAGGAGTAACTTATTGAAAACTAACGATAGAACGCTGTTTGAGAATCTACAAGTGTATATTATTGAAAACTAACAACACAACACTGTGTGAGATTCTACACGTGTGCCTTATTGAAAATTAATGGTATGATGCTGTGGAGACACTACACGTGAACCTCATTGAAAACAAACGATACAAAGCTGTGTGAGAATCCACAGGTGTACCTTATTGAATATTAACGATACAAACGCTGTGTGTGATTCTACAAGTGTGCTTTATTGAAAACTATCGATACAATACTCTGAGAGAACCTACAGCTGTAACCTATTGAAAAATAAGGATCTTACACTGTGTGAGAATCTACACATGTAAATTATTGAAAACTAACGACACAACAGTTTGTGCAATTCTACATGTGTAACTTATTGAAAATAACTATACAATGCTGTGTGGTAATCTACACATGTAACTTGTTGAAAACTAACGATACAACGCTGTGTGAGATTGTACACGTGTACCTTATTGAAAATAAATGGTATGATGCTGTGTAAGACTCTACACTTGTACCTCATTGAAAACAAATGATACAAAGCTGTGTGAGAATCTACAGGTGTAATGTATTGAAAACTTATCATACAACACAGTTTGAGAATCTACCCTTGTAACTTCTCAGGAAAATATCGATACAACCCTGGGTGAGAAATAACATGCATAATTTCTTGAAAACTAGCAATACAAATCTGTGTCAAAATCTATAAGTGTAACTACTTGAATACTAGCAGTACTACAATGTGTGAGAAACTACCTGCATAGCTTCTTGAAAACTAAGGATAGAACGCTGTGTGAGATTCTACACGTGTACCATTTGAAAACTAATGATACAACGCTGTGTAAGATCCAACATCTGTACCTTATTGAAATTTAAGGATACAAGGCTGTGTGAGAATCTACATGTGTACCTTACTGAAAACTAAAGATACAACGCTGTGTGAGATTCTACATGTGTACCTTCTTGAAAACAAATGATACAAAGCTGTGTGAGAATCTACATGTGGAACTTGTTGAAAACTAACGATATAACACTGGGTGAGAATCTACACGTGTAACTTGTTGAAAACTAACGATACAACACTGTGTGAGATTCTACCCGTGTACCTTATTGAAAACTAACAATACAACACTGTGTGAGCATCCACATCTACGACTAATTGAAAATTAACTCTACAATGCTTTTTTATAATCTACACATATACCTTATTGAAAACTAACGTTACAACGCTGTCTGAGATTCTACACATGTACCTTATTGAAAACTAACGATACAATGCTGTTTGAGAATGTACATGTGTAACTTGTTGAAAACTAATGATACAACACTGTGTGAGATTCTACACGGGGACCTTATTGAAAACTAACGATACAACACTGTGTGAGCATCTATATCTACGACTGATTGAAAATTAGTATTACAACGCTTTTTTATAATCTACATGTGTACCTTATTGAAAACAAACGATACAATTCAGTGTGAGAATCTATAAGCGTAATTATTTGAAAACTTGCGATACAACACTGTGTGAGAAACTATATGGGTATCTCTTAAAAACTAAGGATACAATGCTGTATGAGATTCTATGTGTGTACATTTTGAAAACGAATGATACAATGCTGTGTGATATTCTACACTTGTACCTCATTGAAAATTAACGATACAACGCTGTGTGAGTATCTACATGTGTAACTTATTGAAAACTCAAGATACAACACTGTGTAAATATCTCCACGTGTAACCTATTGAAAACTAAAGATACAAAAATGTGTGAGAATCTATAAGTGTATCTACAAGAAAATAAGCGATAAAACACTGTGTGAGAAACTACTTCGTAATTTCTTGAAAACTAACGATAAAACACTGTGTGAGTATCTTACATATAACCTATTGAAAACAAACGATACAATGCTGTTTGAGACCCCACAGGTGTAACTTTTTGAAAACTAACTAATCAACGGTGCTTGAGAATCTACACATGTACCCTATTGAAAACTAA
Source organism: Mesocricetus auratus (assembly GCF_017639785.1). Lineage (NCBI taxonomy): Eukaryota > Metazoa > Chordata > Mammalia > Rodentia > Cricetidae > Mesocricetus > Mesocricetus auratus. Next base: position 13,263 of record NW_024432650.1, read on the forward strand.
GGACATAAACCTGTGTGAGATTCAACACGTGTACATTATCAAAAACTAACGATACAATGCTGTGTGTGAATCTACACGGCTACCTTATTGAAAACTAACGATAAAACACTGTGTGAGAATCTATTATTGAAACTTACGATACAAACTCTGTGAGAAACTATATGTGTATCATATGGAAAACTAATGATATAAAAGTGTGTGAGATTCTACACATGTAACTTCTTCAAAACTAGCCTTATAACCTTGTGTGAGGAACTACATGTGTACCTTCTTGGAAACTATCGATGCAACACTATGTGAGAAACTACATGCGTAAATTTTTTAAACTAACAAAACAACTCTAGATGTGAGAATCTAAAAGCAATACTTCTTGAAAACTGTCAATACAACACTGTGTGAGGAACTACATGCATAACATCTTGAAAACTATTAATACAACGTTGTGTGAGATTCTAAACGTGTACTTACTGAAAACTAGCAATACAAGCTGTGTGGGAATCTACAGGTGTAACATATTGACAACTAAAGATACAACACTGTGTAAGTATCTCCACTTCTAACTTATTGAAAACCAAAAATACAACGTTGTGAGAGAATCTACACGTGTAACTTATTGAAAACGAACGATACAACAGTGTGTTTGATTCTACACGTGCAACTTATTATAAACTAACAATACAATGCTGTGTGAAAATATACAAGTGTACTTACTGAAAACTAACAACACAAAATTTTGTGAGAATCTACACGTGTTCCTTATTGAAAACTAACAATAAAATGCTGTGTGAGATTCAACACGTATACCTTATTGAAACATAATGACAAAACACTGTGTGAGAATCTACATGTGTACCTTACTGAAAACTTAGAATACAAGGCTGTGTGAGTTGCTACACGTGTACCTTTTGAAAACAAACGATACAAAGCTGTGTGAGAATCTACACGTGTACCTTATTGATAATTAACACTGTGTGAGAATCTGTAATCAAACTACATGAAAACTACCTATACAATACTGTGTGAGGAACTACATGCATAAATTCTTGAAAACTAATGATACAACTCTGTTTGAGATTCTACACTTGTACCTTATTCAAAACTAACGGGACTATGCTGTGTGAGAATCTCCAGGTGGTAACATATTGACAACAATCGATCTAATACTGTGTGAGAATCATTACGTGTAAATAATTGAAAATTAACTAAACAACACTGTGTGCAATTCTACATGTGTAACTTATTGAAAACTAACAAGACAATGCTGTGTGAGAATCTACATGTGTACCTTACTGAAAACTAATGATACAAAGCTGTGTGAGAATCTATACGTGTACCTTATTGATAACTAACACTGTGTGAGAATCTGTAAGCATAACTACTTGAAAACTATCGATACAATACTGTATGAGAAAATACATGCCTAAATTCTGAAAAAATATCAACACAATACTGTATGCGAATATTAAGCGATATTGCTTGAAAACAATCAATACAACACTGTGAGAGGAACTACGTGTGGAACTTCTTGAAAACTAACCATACAACACTTTGTGAGAATATACACGTGTACCTTATTGAAAGCAAACAATACAACACTAAGTGAGAATCTACACATGTTCCTTATTGAAAACAAACTACACAACACTGTGTCAGAAACTACATGTGTAACATATGGAAAACAAAGGATATGACACAGTGTGAGAATCTACCCATTTAACGTCTTCAAAACTAACCTTATAACCTTGTGTTAGAAACTATATGTGTAAATTTTTGAAAACTAAGGAAACAACGCTGTGTGAGAATCTCTAAGTGATACTTCTTCAAAACCATCAATACAACACTGTGTAAGGAACTACATGCTTAACTTCTTGAAAACAAATGATACAAAGCTGTGTGAGATTCTACACGTGCACCTTATTGAAAACTAATGAAACAACGCTGTGTGTAGTCACCATGTCTACCTTTTGAAAACTGGCAATACAAGCTTTGTGAGAATCAACAGGTGCAACTTATTGAAAATGAAACATACAACGCTGTGTGAGATTCTAATCGTGCAACTTATTGAAAACTAATGCTAAAACGCTTTGTGATAATCTGCACGTGTACATTATTGTAAACTAACGAGACAACCCTGTGTGAGATTCTACATGTGTACCTTACGGATAACTAGTGATACATCAATGTGGGAGAATCTATTAGTGTAACTATTGAAAACAAGAGATACAACACTGTGTGAGAAACTACATGCATAAATAATTGAAAACTAAAGATACAATGCTGTTTGAGATAATACACGTGTACCTTATTGAAAAATAACAATACAATGCTGTGTGTGATTCTACACGCGTAACTTATTGACAAATAACGCAAAAACGCTGTGTGATAATCCATACGTGTAACTTATGGAAAACTAATCGTACAAACTTGTGAGATCCTAAACTTTTACCTTATTGAAAACTAAGGATACAAAGATTAGTGAGATTCTACAACTGTACCTTATTGAAAACTAAGGATACAAGGCTGTGTGAGAATCTACATGTGTACCTTACTGAAAACCAATGATACAACCCAGTGTGAGATTCTACATGTGTACCTTCTTGAAAACAAATGATACAAAGCTGTGTGAGAATCTACTCGTGTGCCTTGTTGATAACTAACACTGTGTGAGAATCTGTAAGCATAACTACTTGAAAACTAAGGATACAATGCTTTGTGAGTGTCTACAAATGTAACTAATTGAAAAGAAATGATCCAATACTATGTGTGATTCTACACGTGTAACTCATTGACAACTAACCCAACAACGCTGCGTGATGATCTACACGTGAAATTTTTTGCAAAGTAATGATACAAAGCTGTGTGAGATTCTACACATATACCTTATTGAAAACAAATGATACAAAGGTGAGTGAGAATTTTCAGGTGTAACATATTGAAAACTAACCATACATCGCTGTTTGAGAATCTACATGTGTACTTCATTGAAAACTAACCATAGAACACAGTTTGAGAATCTACCTGTGTAACTTCTTGGAATCTATCGACACAACCCTCTGTGAGACAACACATGTGTAATTTCTTGATAACTAACGATACAACACTGTGTGAGAATCTACAGGTGTAACTTATTGAATACTAAAGATAAAACCCTGTGTGATATTCTATACGTGTACATAATGGAGAAATATAGATACAAAAATGTGTGAGAATCTGTAAGTGTAACTACTTGAAAACACACGATACAATACTGTGTAAGAAACTACATGCATAAGTTCTTGAAAACTAACAATACAATGCTCTGTGAGATTCTACACGTGTACCTCATTGAAAACAAATTATACAAAGCTGTGTGACAATCTAAGGTATAAGTTATTGAAAACTAAAGATACAACGCTCTTTGAGAATCTATATGTGTACCTCATTGAAAACTAAGGATACAGCACAGTTTGAGTTCTACCTGGGCAAATACTTAGAAACTATAAATACAAAACTGTGTGAGAAACTACACGTGTAATTTCTTGAAAACTAACAATACAACACGTGCAACTTATTGAAAACTGGCGATACATCAATGTGTGAGATACTACCCGTAAAACATCTTGAAAACTAACGGTACAACACTGTGTGAGAATCTACATGTGTAACTTCTTAGAAACTATCGATAAAACGCTGTGTGGGAACCTACATGCAGATCTTATTGAAAACTAATGACACAACACTGTATGGAAAGCTTAAGCAATAACCCTTGAAAACCATCAACACAAAACTGTATGAGGAACTACATGCATAATTCTTGAAAACTAACGATACAATACTGTGTGAGAATCTACATGTGTACCTTATTGAAAACTAAGGATACAACACTGTATTTGAAACTACATTTGTAACGTATGGAAAACTAATGATATAGCACTGTGTGAGTATATATACATGTAAATTCTTCAAAACTAGCCTTATAAACTTGTTTGAGAAACTAAATGTGTAAATAGTTGAAAACTATCTAAACAACTCTCTGTGAGAATCTATAAGCCATACTTCTTGAAAACCATCAATACAACCCTGTGTGAGGAACTACATGTTTAACTTCTTGAAAACTAATGATACAACGCTGTGTGAGATTCTACACGTGTACCTTTTTGAACAATAACGATTCAATGATGTGTTAGAATCTACACGTGTAACTTATTGAAAACTAACGATACAATGCTGTTTGAAAATCTACAAGGGTATCCCATGGAAAATTAATGATGCAACACAGTTTGAGAATGTACCTGTGTAACTTCTTGGAAACTATCGACACAACACCATGTGAGAAACTACATGTATAATTACTTGAAAACTAATGATACAAAACTGTGTGAGAATATACACGTGTAACTTCTTGAAAAGTAACGATACAACACAGTGTGAGAATCTACACGTGCCATTTATTGAAAACTAATTATACAACAATGTGGGAGATCCTAATCATGCAACTTATTGAAAACTAACACTACAATGCTGTGTGATAATCTACACTTTTGTGATATTAAAACTAACGATACAACACTGTGTAAGTATTAGCACTTTAACTTATTGAAAACGAAAGATACTACACTCTGTGAGAATCTATACGTGTAACTTATTGAAAACTAATGAAACAACAGTGAGTGAGATTCTAATCGTGCTACATATTGAAAAAATCGCTACAATGCTGTGTGATAATCTACACGTTTACCTAATTGAAAACTAATAAGGAAACTCTGTGTGAGTGTCAACACTTGCACCTTATCGAAAACTAACGATACAATGCTGTGTGAGAATCTACACGTGTACCTTATTGATAACTAACGATACAACTATGTGTGAGAATATATAAGTGTACCTACTTGAAAACAAGTGATACAAAACTGTGTGAGAAACTACATGCGTCAATTCTTGAAAACTAACAATAAAAGTCTGTGTGAGATTTTACACTTGTACCTTTTTGAAAACTAATGATACAACATTGGGTGAGATTCTAACTGTGTATCTTATTAAAAACTAGTGATCCAACACTTCGTGAGAATCTAAATATATAAATAATTAAAACCTAACCACACAACACTGTGAGCAATTCTACACGAGGAACGTATTTAAAACTAACGATACAATGCTGTGTGAGTATCTACAAGTGTAACTTATTGAAAACAAACGATCCAACACTGTGTGCGATTCTACACGTGTAACTTATTGAAAACTAAGGCAAAAATGCTGCGTGATAATCTACACATGAAACTTATTGAAAACTAACCATACAAGCATGTGGGAAATTCTAAATGTGTACCTTATTGAAAACAACGATACAACACTGTGTGAGAATCTACACGTGTACCTTATTGAAAATTAACGATACAATGCTTTTTGAGAATCTACAGTTGTACATCATTGAAAACAAAGGATACAACAATGTTTGAGGTACCCGTGTAACTTCTTGGAAAATATCGATACAACACTGTGTGATAAACTACATGCATATGCTGAAAACAAAGGATACAAAAGTATGTGAGAATCTATAATTGTAAATACTTGAAAACTAGCGATACAGCACTGTGAGAAACTACATGCATAATTTCTTAAAAACTAACGATACAACACTGTGTGAGAATCTACACGTATAAATTATTGATTACTGACAATACAACACTGTGTGAAAATCTACTCGTATTACTTCTTCAAAACTAACGATACAACACTTTGTGAGAATCAACATGTGGGAGTTCTAGGAAACTACTGATAAAAAATGTTTAGTAACTACATGCATATCTTATTGAAACAAATGAAACAACACTGTATGAGAAACTTGAGATACCTCTTGAAAACCAAAACACAAAACTGTGTGAGTAACTACCTGTGTAACTTCTTGAAAACTAAAGACACAACACTGTGTGAGAATCTACACATGTACCTTATTGAAAACTAACAAAACAATGCTGTGTGATATTCACCACATGTACATTTTTGAAATCTAGCCATAGAAGCACTGTGAGAATCTACAGGTGTCACTTATTGAAAATAATGATACAACAGTGTGTGAGATTCTCATTCTGCAACTTATTGAAAACTAAGGCTACAACGCTGTGTTTCAATCTACACGTGCACCTCATCGAAAACTAATGATACAACGCTGTTTGAAATACAACCCATCCACCTTATCGAAAACTAACGATACAAAGCTGTGTGAGAATCTATGAGTGTAACTACTTGAAAAAAAGGGATACAACACTGTGTGAGAATCTACAGGTTTAACTTATTGAAAACTCAAGATACAACACTGTGTAAGTATCTCCACGTGTAACCTATTGAAAACTAAAGATAAAACAATGTGTGACAATCTATAAATGTATCTACAACAAAATAAGCATTACAACACTTTGTAGAAACTACATGCGTAATTTCTTGAAAACTAACGATACAATGCTGTGTGAGAATGTACAGGTGTAACTTACTGAAAACTAAGGAAACAACGCTGTTTGAGAATCTACACGTGTACCCTATTGAAAAGTAAGGACATAAAACTGTGTGAGATTCAACACGTGTACTTTATAGAAAACTAACAATATGGACTCCAACACCAGCGAGTCCAGCTTCAGGTGAGATTGGATGTCTGGCGAGGATCCCCCACCCAACACCCATCTCCTTGATCTTCCAGGCCCCAAACTCCGTGTCATCATCCCCAGCTTCAGCTTCAGGAAGGAAGGAGACCAGTGGAGATGTAAAGACCCCACCATCACCCACTGGAAGAAGAGATGGGAAGAAGACAGAATAAGAGCTCACTCAGCAATAGAAAGACCAACATGACTCCACCTGAATCTAGGGATCCAACACCAGCAAGACAGAAAAGCACTACATAGACGAAGAAGAGTAGACAGACCTTAAAGATTATTTCATGATGATGATGGAGACCCTCAAAGAAAAAACGAGGAAATCCCTTAAAGAAATAGAAGAAAAAACAAACTAAAAATCCATGAAATGGGGAAAAAATTCAAGAAATAAACAAATCTCTCAAAGAATCTAAAGAGCACCAAGAAAAAACAACCAAAAAAATGAAGGAAACCACTCAAACAGTTGAAGGATTGAAAGCTGAAATAGAAATGATAAGGAAAACACAGAATTAAGAGATGCTGGAAATAGAAAAGCTGGGTAAACGATCAGGCACAACAGATGCAATTATCACCAATAGAATACAAGAGATAGAAGAGAGAATCTCAGGTGTTGAAGACTCATTAGAGGATACAGAGTCGTCAACCAAAGAAAATCTCAAAACCAACAAATCCTTAACACAAAATATCCAGGAAATATGGGACACCGTGAATAAGCCAAACCTGAGAATAATAGGTATAGAAGAAGGTGAAGAAATACAACTCAGCGGTACAGAAAACATATTCAACAATTCATAGAAGAAAACTTCCGTAACCTAAAGAAAGATATGCCTATGAAAAGAATCTTACAGAAGACCAAATAGGCTGGACCAGAAAAAGAAGTCACCTTGCCATATAATAATCAAAACATCAAACCTACAGAGTAAAGAGAAAATACTAAGCACAGCTAAAGAAAAAGGCCAAGTAACATACAAAGGCAGACCTATCCAAATTACACCTGACTTCTCGATGGAAACGATGAAAGCCAGAAGATCCTGGACAGATGTCCTACAAACGCTAAGGGAACAAGGATGCCAGCCCAGACTACAATGTCCAGCAAAACTCTCAATTACCATAGATGGAGAAAACAAAATATTCCATGACAAAGCTAGATTTAAATAATACGTATCCATGAATCCAGCTCTAGAGAAAGTGCTAGAAGGAAAACCTAGATCCAAGGAAGATAACTATATCCACAAAGACACAGGCAATATATAATCCCACTTTACAAAAGAAAAAGGGAGGAGAAACTACACAAAATAACTTCACTAACAATAAAACAAGCACAAACAAGAATCATCAATCAATGGTCATTAATATCCCTCAATGTCAACGGCCTCAACTTGCCTATAAAAAGACACAGGCTAGCAAAATGGATACGAAGACAGAACCCTTCCTTCTTCTGCATACAAGAAACACATCTCAACATCAAAGACAGATGTCATCTCAGATTAAAATGTTGAGGAAAGATCTTCCAATCAAACAGTCCCAAGAAACAAACAGGTGTAGCAATCCTAATATCTAACAAATTAGACTTCAAATTAAAATCAGTCAAAAGAGATGAAGAAGGATATTCATCAAAGGAAAAGTACATCAAGATGAAGTCTCAAGTTTAAACATCGATGCTCCAAATACAAAGCCTCCTACATTCCTGAAAGAAATATTACTAAAGGTCAAAATGCACATAAAATCTCACACACTAATAGTAGGAGACATCAACACTCTGCTCTCACCGCTATACAGGATCTCCAGATAGAAACATAACAAAGAAACAAAAGAACTAATAGAAGTTATGACAACTGGGTTTAACAGACATCTATAGAACATTCCACCCAAATACAAAGGGATATACCTTCTTCTCGGCACCACATGGAACCTTCTCTAAAATTGACCACGAAATAGGAAACATAGCAAATCTCCACAGATACAAAAAAAATTGGAATAACCCCCTGTATCTTATCAGACCACCATGCATTAACATTAGAATTCAACAATAGCATAAATCGCGGAAACCCTCCAAACTCATGGAGAATGAAAAATGCACAATTGCACCATCCCTAGGTAAAGGAACAAATAAAAAAAGAAATTAAAGACTTCCAGGTTATTCAATGAGAATGAAGACACAACATACAAAAATTTATGGGATACTTTGAAAGCAGTGCTGAGAGGCAAGTTTATAGCACTAAGTGACCACATGAAAAAACTGGAGAACAGTCATACTAGAGAATTAATAGCACAGCTGAATGTTCTAGAACAAAAAGAAGCAAACTCACCCAGGAGGAGCAGACGCCAGGAAATAATCAAATTGAGGGCAGAAATAAATCAATCAGAAACCAGGAAAACACTGAGAAGAATCAATGAAACAAAGAGTTGGTTCTTTGAGAAAATCAACAAAATAGACAAACCCCTGTGCAAACTAACCAAAAGACATAGAGAGAGCATGCTAATTAACAAAATCAGGAATGAAAAAGGGGACATAACAACCGACTCTGGGGAAATCCAGAGAAACATCAGGGCATACTTTGAAAATCTGTACTCCACAAAATTTGAAAATTTAAAGGAAATGGACAATTTCCTGGATAGATATCACTTGCCAAAACTAAATAAAGAGCAGATAAACAATCTATACAGACTAACAACCCCTAATGAAATAGAAGCAGTCATCAAAAGTCTCCCAAACGAAAAAAGCACAGGCCCAGATGGCTTCAGCGCAGAATTCTACCATAAATTCAAAGAAGAGTTAATTCCAATTCTTCTCAAAGTATTCCACACAATAGAAGCAGGAGGCTCACTGCCAAACTCTTTTTACAAGGCTACAATTACCTTGATACCCAAGCCACACAAAGACAAAACTAAGAAAGAGAACTATAGACCCATTTCCCTCATGAACATCGATGTAAAAATACTCAATAAAATACTCGCAAACCAGATTCAAGAACACATCAGAAAAATCATCCACCATGATCAAGTATGCTTCATCCCAGGAATGCAGGGATGGTACAACATTAGAAAATCTATCAATGTAATCCACCATATTAACAATCTACGAAAGAAAAACCACATGATCATCTCACTAGATGCTGAAAAAGCCTTTGAAAAAATCCAGCACCCCTTCATGATAAAGGCCTTAGAGAGATCAGGGATAACAGGAATGTACCTGAATATAATAAAAGCAATATACAGTAAACCAACAGGTAAGATCAAACTAAATGGAGAGAAACTCAAATCAATTCCTCTAAAATCAGGAACAAGACAAGACTGTCCACTCTCTCCATATCTCTTCAATATTGTACTTGAAATTCTAGCTACAGCAATAAGACAACAAAAGGAGATAAAGGGGATACAAATAGGAAAAGAAGTCGAAATTTCACTATTTACAGATGATATGATAGTCTACATAAGTGACCCAAAAAACTCTGCAAGGTTACTCCTATAGCTGATAAACACCTTCAACAAGTGGCAGTATACAAGGTTAACTCAAAAAAATCAGTGTCCCAATTATATACAGATGATGAAGTAACTGAGAAAGAAATCAGAGAAACATCACCCTTTACAATAGCCAAAAACAGCATCAAATATCGGGGATAATGTTAACCAAAGAAGTGAAAGACTTTTATATCAAGAACTTTGTGTCTATAAAGAAAGAAATCAAAGAAGATACCAGAAAATGGAAAGATCTCCCATGCTCTTGGATTGGTAGGATCAACATAATAAAAATGGCAATCTTGCCCAAAGCAGTCTACAGATTCAATGCAATCCCTATGAAAATTCCATCACAATTCTTCAAGGACCTGGAAAGAACATTAATCAACTTTATATGGAAAAACAAAAGGCAGAGGATAGCCAAAACAACCCTATACAATAAAGGAACATCAGCAGGCCTCACCATACCTGACTTCAAGCTCTAATATAGAGCTATAGTCCTGAAAACAGCTTGGTATTGACATAAAAATAGGCAGGTAGACCAATGGAACCGAATTGAAAACCCTAATTTTAACCCACACACCTATGAACACTTGATTTTTACAAAGAAGCTAAAATTGTACAATGGAAAAAAGAATCTTCAACAAACGGTGCTGTCATAACTGTGTACTGGTATGCAGAAGACTACAGATACATCCATGTTTATACCCTTGTAGAAAACTTAAGTCAAAATGGATCAAAGTTCTCAACATAAATCCAGCCACACTGGACCTTTTATAAGAGAAAATGGGAGATACTCTTCAACGAGTTGGGACAGGAGACCACTTCTTAACATAACACCAGTGGCACAGACACTGAGATCGACAATTAACAAATGGGACCTCCTGAAACTAAAAAGCTTCTGTAAGTCACAGGACACAGTCAACAACACAAAAAGTCAGTCCACAAAATGGGAAAAGATATTCACTAACCCTTCATCTGACAGAGGGCTTATCTCCAAAATTTACAAAAGAACTCAAGAACCAAGTCTCCAAAACACCAAAGGATCCAATTAAAAGGTGGGGTAAAGAACTAAATAGAGAATTCTCAATAAAGGAGGCTAAAATGGCCAAGAGATGCTTAAGGAAGTGCTCAACATCCTTAGCCATCAGGGAAATGAAAATCAAACAACTCTGAGATACCATCTTACTCCTGTCAGAATGGCTAAAGTCAAAAACACCGAAGACAATTTATGCTGGAGAGGATGTGGAGAGAGGGGAACACTACTCCACTGCTGGTGGGAATGCCAACTCGTACAGCCTCTTTGGAAATCAGTATGGTGTTTCCTCAGGAAAATGGGAATTAATCTACCACAAGACCCAGCAATTCCACTCTTAGGCATATATCCAAATGAGGCAAATTCATACAACAAGGGCATCTGCTCCACTATGTTCATAGCAGCATTATTTGTAATAGCCAGAACCTGGAAGCAACCTAGATGCCCCTCAACTGAAGAGTGGATAGAGAAGAAGTGGTACATTTACACAATGGAGTATTACTCAGCAGAAAAAATCAATGGAAAATTCGAAGGTAAATGGATAGCACTGGAAGAAACCATCCTGAGTGAGGTAACCCAGTCACAAAAAGACAAACATGGTATGCACTCACTCTATATGGATTTTAGACATGGATCAGGATAGTGCCAGTCTGCACTTCCACTGACAGAGAGTCTGGGAAACAGGAAAGAACCTAAAAGATATAGATATATGCATAGTACCCAAGAAAAGAGGATTGAGACAAGATCCACTGAATGGATGGCGAACACGTCGAGGGGTGGGGGCGAGTGGGAGCTGGGAAGAAGAGAGGGGGAGAAGAGGAAGACAGAGTAGGTCCTGGGGGAACAGGAAGTTGAGTGGGTGGGGTTAGAATAGGGAGAAGAAGGAATCATTGTTTAGAAGACATATCAGGCACCAGAGTGACCTCTAGTGATCTAAAGGGATAACATCAATTGGCAAGCTAAGCAATAGTGGAGAGACCACCTCAAATGCCCATTCCTGATAATGAAATTGATGTCTATAACCATCCTGGAGCCTTCATCCTGTGACTGATGGAAGCAGAGTCAAACACACAATTAAGCACTGAACTGAACCCAAGGAACCCAGTGACAGAGAGAGAGGAGTGTTGAGGAAATTGTCAAAGAATGGGCTGATCTGAACAGGGGAGACCTCTTGGACACCAGACTGACAGCGGGGAGGCCAGCATGGGACTGAACTGGACCCCCCAAATGTGAGTGTCAGCGAGAAGGCCTGGGCAACCTTTGGGGCCCTGAGCTGTGGATCAGTGTCTATCCCTGAAATACAAACAGCCATCGTGTGCCCATAGCACAAAGAGGGATGCTTTCTCAGCCTGGACTCTTAGGGGAGTGCCTGGACCCTACCCAGAGTGAAATGACAGACTCTAGATATCCCCTATGTGGAAGGATTTGGCAATAGGTTGTGAGCCTGGGGGGAAGGGGAGTGCGGGAGGAGGGGAGGAAGAGGGAACTGGGATTGGCATGTAAAACAAGCTACAATTATGTGTTAGAAACTACATGGGTAAATTCTTGAAAACTATCCATACAATGCTGTGTGAGATTATACACCTGTACCTCATTGAAAGCTAAAGATACAACAATGTGTGAGCATCTACACGTGTACCTTATTGAAACCTAATGATACAATGCTGTTTGAGAATCTACAAGTGTAAATCAATGAAAAGTAACAACACAACACTGTGTTTGATTCTACACGTGTAACTTATTTAAAATTAATGATACGACACTGTGTGGGACTCTACACGTGTACATTATTGAAAACAAACGATACAAAGCTGTGTGAGAAACTACAGGTGTAACTTATTGAAAACTTATGAGACAACACAGTTTAAGAATCTACCCGTGTACTTTCTAGGAAAATTTCGATACAACACTTTGTGAGAAATTACATGCGTAAATTCTTGAAAACTAATGATACAAAAGTGTGTGAGAATCTATAAGTGTAACTACTTGAAAACTAGTGATACCACACTGTGTTAGAAACTACATGAGTAGCTTCTGGAAAACTAAAATTACAAGGCTGTGTGAGATTCTAAACTTGTACCTTATTGAAAAGTAACAATACAAAACTGCATGAAAATCTACACTGGTAAAATATTGAAAACTAACGACACAACCTTTATGGGATTCTACACGTGTAACTTATTTAAAACTAACGCTACAATGATGTGTGATAATCTACCCATATAAGTTATTGAAAACTCACAATATCATGATGTTATAGATTCTACACGTGTATCTTATTGAAAAGTAACGCTACAACTGTGTGATAATCTACACGTGTAACTTATTGAAAACTAGCAATTCAACACTGTGTTAGTTCTACACCTGCAACTAATTGAAAAGTAACGCTACAATGCTTTGTGATAATCTACAAATGTATCTTATTGAAATCTAAAAATACAATTCATTGTGAAAATCTATAAGCATAACTAATTGAAAACTAGCAATACACCATTGTGTGATAAACTATATTGGTAACTTCTTAAAAACTAACAATACAATGCTGTGTGAGATTTTACACGTGTATCTTATTGGAAACTAACTATACAACGCTGTGTGAGAATCTCCTGGGGTAATGTATTGTAAACTAAATGTACAACAATGTGTGAGAATCTATAAGTGTATCGACAAGAAAACAAGCGGTATAACACTGTGTGAGAAACTACATGCGCAATTTCTTGAAAGCTAACGATACAACACTTTGTGAGAATCTAGAACATGTAACTTATTGAAAACTAATGACACAGCTCTGTGTGAGAATCTACAAGTGCAACGTATTGAAAACTAAGGTTACAACCATGTGTGAGATTCAACTCGTGTACCTTATCGAAAACTAACGATACAATGCTGTTTGAGAATCTACACGTAAAAATTATTGAAAAATAACGACACAACACTGTGTGTGATTATACACCTGTAACTTATTGAAAACTAACGCTTTAACACTGGGTGCGATTCTAAACATGTACCTTATTGAAAACTAATGATCCAACGCTCTGTGGGTATCTACCCATGTACCTTATTGATAACTATAGATAGAATACTGTGTGAGAAACTTTAAGCATAACTACTTGAAAACGAGAGATACGACAATGTGTGAGAAACTACATGTGTAACTTCTTGAAAACTAAGGATACAACGCTGTGTGAGATTCTTCACGTGTACCTTATAGAATACTAACGATATAATGCTGTGTGAGAGTTTACAAGTGTACCTTATTGAAAACTAATGATATAACACTGTGTGAGAATCTACAGGTGTAACTTATTGAAAACGAAAGATACAACACTGTGTAAGTATCTCCACGTGTAACCTATTGAAAACTAAATATACAACGCTGTATGATAATCTACATGTGTACCTTATTAAAACCTAGAGATACAACACTGTGTGAGAAACTATATGGGTAACTTCTTAAAAACTAACGATATAATGCTAAGTGAGATTCTACATGTGACATTATTGAAAACTAAGGATACAATGCTGTGTGATAATCTACACATGTACCTCATTGAAAACTACCGATGCCATGCTGTGTGAGAATCTACAGATGTAACATATTGAGAACTAACGATCCAACACTGTGTGAGAATCTACACGTGTAACTTATTGAAAACTAACGATACAATGCTGCGTGAGATTCTATACGTGTACCTTATAGAAAACTAAGGATACCACCAATGTGAGATTCTACACGTGTCCTTACTGAAAACTAAAGATACAACGCTGCGTGTGAATCTACATGTGTACCTTATTGAAAACTAACGATACAACACAGTGTGAGGTTCTACACCTCAAACTAATATAAAACTAACGCTACAATGCTTTGTGATAATCTGCAAGTGTACAATTCAGTCTGAGAATCTATAAGCATAACTTATTGAAAAGTAATATTACAACGCAGTGTGAGAATACACAGGTGTAACATATTGAAAATAAAAGATACATCACTGTGTAAGTATCTCCACGTGTAACCTATTGAGAATTAAAGATTCAACAATGTGTGAGAATCCACAAGTGTATAAACAAGAATCAAGTGATACAATACTGTATGAGAATATACAAGCGTAATTTCTTGAATACTAGTGATACAACACTGTGTATCTACATATGTAGCCTATGGAAAACAAATGATACAAAGCTGTGTGCGAATCTACAGGTGTAATTTATTAAAAACTAACGAAACAATGCTGTTTGAGAATCTTCCACGTGTTCCTTAATGAAAACTAACGATAGAAAACTGTGTAAGAATCTAGAAGTGCAACTACTTGAAAACTAGCGATACAACACTGTGTGGGAAACTACATGCATAGCTTCTTGTAAACTAATGATACAATGCTGTGTGAGATTCTACACGTGTACTTTATTGTAAACTACCGATACAATGATGTGTGAGAATCTACAGGTATAACTTATTGAGAACTAACGATCCTACACGTTGTGAGGGTGTACACGTGTACCTTTTTGAAAACAAACGATACAAACTGTGAGTATCTACACGTATAACTTATTGAAAACTAATGATTCAACGGTGTGTGAGATTATACAGGTGCAACTTATTGAAAACTAATGCTACAACGCTGTGTGATTATCTACACGTGAATCTTATTGAAAATTAACGATACAATGCTGTGAGAGATTCAACACATATTCCTTATCGAAAACTAACAATACAACGCTGTGTGATTACCTACACGTATTGAAAACTAACGCTATAACACTTTGTGTGATTCTACACCTGATAATCTACATGTGTAAGTTATTGAAAGCTAACCATACAATGCTGTGTGAGATTCTACACGTGCACCTTATTGAAAACTATCAATACAACTATGTGTGAATATCTACACGTGTACTTTATTGAAAACTACCAACACAATGCTGTGTTAGATCAACAGGTGTAACTGTTGAAAACTAACGATCCAAAACTGTGTGAGAATCTACACGTGTAAATTATTGAAAACTAATGCTACAACACTGTGTGTGATTCTACATGTGTAACTTATTGAAACTAACGATAAAACCCTGTGTGAGATTGAACACGTGTAACTTATTGAAAACTAACAATACAACGATGTGTGAGATTCTACACTTGTACCTTATTGAAAACAAACGATACAACACTGTGTGAGTATCTACACATGTACCTTTTTGATAACTAAGGATAGGGTACAATACTTTGTGAGAGTTTATAAGCGTAACTACTTGAAACAAAAGATACAACTATGCGTGAGAAAGTACATGGGTAACTTCTTGAAAACTAACCATACAATGCTGTGCTGTGTGAGAATCTACAGTGAAACATATTGAAAACTAACGATACAACGCTGTGTGAGAATCTACAGGAGTACCTTATTAAAACCAAAAGTTGCAACAATGTGTAAGTATCTTCACCTGTACCCTATTGAAAACTAAAGATACAACACAGTGTGAGCGTCTACATTAGGAACTTCTTGGAAACTATCGATTCTACACTCTGTGTGAAATTACATGCATAAATTCTTGAAAATTAACATTACAACACTGTTTGAGAATCAACACGTGTAAATTATGGAAAACTAATGACACAAAACTGTTTGCGATTCCATACCTGTAACTTATTGAAAACTAACGCTACAACACTTTGTGATAATCTACCCATGTAACTTATTGAAAACTAACAATACAACACTGTGTGATATTCTATACTTGTATCTTTTTGAAAACTAACGATATGATGCTGTGTGCGACTATACACGTGCACCTTATTGAAAACAAACGATACAAAGCAGTGTGAGAATCCATTGTTTTAACTTATTGAAAACTAACGATACAACACAGGTTGAGAATCTACCGGTGTAACTTCTTGGAAAATATCGACACAAGGCTGTGTGAGAAACTACATGCCTAGTTTCTTAAAAATGAACAATACAAAACTGTGTGAGAACTTATAAGTGTAACTATTTGAAAACTAGCGATACTACACTGTGTGAGAAACTACATGCGTAGCTTCCTGAAAACTAACGTTACAAGGCTGTGTGAGAATCTACTCGTGTACCTTATTGAAAACTATTGATACATTGCTGTGTGAGAATCTACAGGTGTAACTTATTGAAAACTAATGATGGAACGCCGCTTGAGAATCCACATGCGCAAATTATGGAAAACTAACGACACAACATTGTGCGATTCTACACGTGTAACTTATTGAAAACAAACGCTACAACTCTGTGTGATAATCTACCCCTGTAACTTATTGAAAACTAACCGTAGAACGCTGAGTGTGATTCTACACTGGTACCTTTTTGAAAACTAATGATACAATGCTGTGTGAGACTCTATACGTGTACCTTATTGAAAACGATACAACACTATGTGAGAAAATACAGGCCAAATTCTTGAAAACTAACGATACAACGCTGTGTGAGATTTTACACGTGTACCTTATTGAATACAAACGATACTCTGCTGTGTGAGATATACAGGTGTAACTTATTGAAAACTTATTATGCAACACTGTGTGAGAATCTACACGTGTAAATTATTAAAAACTAACGATACAATGCTGTCTGTGATTCTACACCTGTAACTTATTGAAAACTAACTCTACAACACGGTGTGTGATTCTACACGTGTAACTAATTGAAAACTGTCGCTACAACACTGTGTGATTCTATACTTTTACTTATTGAAAACTATCGCTACAACACTGTGTGATTCTGTACCTGTACCTTATTTAAAAGCAACGACATAACGCTGTGTGAGAATCTACAGGTGTATCTTTTTGATAACTAACGATACAATAATGTGTGAGAACCTATAAAGATAAGTACTTGAAAATTATCGGTACAACTCTGTATGAGAAACTATATGGGGAACTTCTTAAAAACTAACGTTACAAGGCTGTGTGAGATTCTGCACGTGTACCTTATTGAAAATTAACGATACAGGGCTGGGTGAGAATCTACACGTGTAAGTTTTGGTAACTAACGATACAAAACTGGGTTATAAGCCTAACTACTTGAAAACTAGCGATACATCACTGTGTGAGATACTCTATGCATAACTACTTAAAACTAAGGATACAATACTATTTGAGATTCTACATGTGTACCTTATTGAAAACTAATGATACAAAGCCTTGTGAGATTCTACATATGTACCTTATTGAAAACTAACGACACAAGGCTGTGTGAGAATCTACAGTTGTAATATATTGAAAAAGAAAGATACAACACTGTTAAGTATCTACATTTGTAACATATTGAAAAGTAAAGACACAACGCTGGGTGAGAATCTACCAATGTACCTTATTGAAAACTAAAGTAAAAAAGCTGTGTGATCATCTACACGTGTACCTTATTGAAAAGTATCTATACAACACTGTGTGAGATTCTACTTGTGTACCTGATTGAAAACTAACGATACAAAGCTGTGTGATCATCTACACTTGTACCTTATTGAAAACTAACCATACGACGCTTTGTGAGATATAACACATGTACCTTATCGAAAACTAATGAAACAATGCTGTATGTGTATCTACACGTATACCTTATTGATAAATAATGATAAAAATGTTGAAGAATCTATGAATGTAACTACAAGAAATGAAGGGATACAACAATGTGTTGGAATTTACATGCGTAAATTCTTGAAATCTAACCATACAACATTGTGTGAGATTCTAGATGCATAAATACTTGAAAACTAACCATACAACACTGTGTGAGCTTCTGCCCGTGTACCTTATTGAAAACTAGCGATACAATGCTGTGTGAGAATAAACCGGTGTAACTTATTGAAAACTAAGTATCCAACACTGTGTGAGAATCTACACCTGTAAAATATTAAAAACTAACGATAAAATGCTGTGTGATAATCTGCAGGAGTAACTTATTGAAAACTAATGATAAAATGCTGTGTGAAAATCTACACGTGTAACATATTGAAAACTAACGATTCAACACAGTTTGTGTATTTACCCGTGTAACATCGTGGAAAATATGGATACAACACTATGTGAGATACTACATGCATAATTTCTTGAAAACTAACTATATGAAACCGTGTGAGAATCTACATGAGTAGCTTCTCGAAAACTAATGATACAATTCTCTCTGATATTCTACACATGGACCTTATGGAAAACAAATGATACAATGCTGTGTGAGAACCTACACCTGTACCTTATTGAAAACTAACGAAACAGCCCTGTGTGAGATTCTACATGTGTACCTTATTGAAAACTAACGATACAATACTGTGTGAGAATCTACAGTTGTAACTTATTGAAAACTAACGATCCAACACTGTGAAAGAATCTACACGTTTAATTATTGAAAACTAACCACACAACAGTGTGTGCGGGTCTACACATATGTCTTATTGAAAGCTAAGGCTACAAATCTTTGTGATAATCTACACGTGTAACTTATTGAAAAATAATGATAAAATGCTGTGTGAAAATCTACAAGTGTAACTTATTGAAAAGTAGCGATACAACACTGTGCGAGAAATTATATGCGTAAATTCTTAAAACTAACGATACAATGCAGTTTGAGATTCTACACTTGTACCTTATTGAAATCTAACGATACAATGCTGTGTGAGAATCTATAGGTAAACTTATTGAAAACTGACGATACAACATTGTGTAAGTATCTACATGAGTAACACATTGAAAACTGAAGATATCTTGAAAATTAATGAAACATCACTCTTTGAGAATCTACACATGTACCTTATTGAAAACTAATGATACAACATAGTTTGAGAATCTATCCGTTTAACTTCAGGGAAAATATCGATACAACACTGTGTGAGAAACTAAATGCATAATTTCTTGAAAACTAGTGGTACAACAATTTTAAGAAATTACATGCCTAGCTTCTTGAAAACTAATGATACAACACTGTGTGAATCTAAAGTGTATCTTATTGAAAACTCAAGATACAACACAGGTTAGGAATCTACCCGTGTAACTTCTGGGAAACTATCGACATAACACTGTGTGAGAAACTACATGTGTGATTTCTTGAAAAATAATGATACAACACTGTGTGGGAATCTACACGTTTAACTTATTGAAAATAAAGATACAATTGTGTGTGCGATTCTACACGTGTAACTTACTGAAAACTAAGGCTACACTGCTGTGTGATAAACTATACGTGTAGTTTATTAAAAACTAATGATACAATACTATGTGAGAATCTATAAACATAATTACTTCAAAACTAGCCATACAACACTGTGTGAAAAACTACATGGGTAATTTCTTGGAAAATAACGATATAACGCTATGTGTGTTTCTATATGTGTGCCTTATTGAAAACTAATGATACAATATTGTGTGAGATTCAACACTTGTACCTATTGAAAACTAGCAATACAAGCTGAGGGAGAATTTACAGGTGTAATTTATTGAAAGCTAAAAATACAACACTGTGCAAGTATCTACACATGTACCTTGCTTAAAACAAACGATACAAAGCTGTGTGAGGGTATACATATATAACATATTGAAAACTAACAATAAAAAATGTGTGAGATTCTACACATTCAACTTGTTGAAAACTAAAGATAAAATGCTGTGTGAGAATCTGCACTTGGACCTTATTGATAACTAACGATAAAACAATGTGTGAGAATCTGTAAGTGTAACTACATGATAACAAACTATCGATACAAACCTGTGTGAGATTCTACACCTGTACCATTTTAAAACTACTGACACAACGCTGTGTAAGAATCTACAGGTGTAACTTAATGAACACTAAAGACAACATTGTATAAGTATCTACAAGTGTAACTTATTGAAAAATAAAGATACAATGCTGTGTGATAATCTACACATGTAACCATTGTGTGAGGTTCTACAGGTGTACTTCATCAAAAACTAAGGATACAACACTGTGTGAGAATCTACATGTGTACCTTATTGATAACTAATGACACAACCATGTTTGAGAATCTATAACTGTAACTACTTGAAAACAAGTGATACAACACTGTGTAAGAAACTACATGCATAAATACTTGACAAATAACGACACAACGCTGTGTGCAAGTCTACAAGTGTAACTTATTGAAAAAGAACGCTACAATGATGTGTGAGATTCTACACGTTTACCTTATTGATAAATAATGATACAACAATGTTATTCATAAGGGTAACTACTTGAAAATAATCGCTGCAACACTGTGTGAAAAATTACATGCGTAAATTATTGAAAACTAACGATACAACGCTGTGTGAGATTCTAAAATTGTGCCTTAATCAAAACTAATGATACAACACAGTTTGAGAATCTACATGTGAAACACCTTGGAAACTATCGACACAAAACTGTGTGAGAAAATACCTGGGTCATTTCTTGAAAACTAACTATACAACACTGTGTGATAATCTACACGTGTAACTTATTGAAAACTAATGATACAACACTGTGTGATTAACTACATGTATATCTTATTGAAAACTAGAGACACAACACTGTATGAGAACCGTAAGTGACACCCCTTGAAAACAATCGATCCAACAATGTGTGAGAACCTACATAAGTAACTTCTTCAAAACAAGCCTTATATGTGTAACTACTTGAATACAACACTGTGTGAGAAACTGCATATGTAGCTTCTTGAAAACTAAAGAAACAATGCTGTTTGAGATTCTACACGTGTACCTAATTGAAAATTAGCGACACAATTCTGTTTGAGAATCTACAAGTGAAACTTAATGAAAACTAACGATACAACGCTGTGTGAGATTCTACACGTGTGCTTTATTGAAAACTAACTATACAACGTTGTGTGAGATTCAACACGTGTACCTTATTGAAAACTAGCAATACAATCTGTGTGAGAATCCACAGGTTTACCTTATTTAAAACTAACGATATAAAACTGTGCGAGAATCTACAGGTATAACATATTAAAAACTATGGATACAACATAGTTTGAGAATCTACCCATGTAAATTCTTTAAAATGTCGATACAATACTATGCAAGAAACTACATACGTAATTTCTTGAAAACTAACGATACAAAAGTCTGTGATTATCTATAAGTGTAACTACTTGAAAACTAGCGATACAATTGTGGGAGTTTGCCTTTGTTTCCATCAGTCACTGGATGAAGGCTCCCGGATAGTTATAGATATCAAGTTCATTGTCAGGAATGGGGATTCGAGATGTTCTCTCCACTATTGCTTAAATTGCCAATTGTTGTCATCCCTTTAGATCACTAGAGGTCACTCTGGTGCCTGATCGTTCTTCTAACCTATGATTCCCACTTCCCCCTATTCTACACCACTACACTACTTCCTGTTCTCCCATGTCCTACTCTCTCTTCATCTTCTCCCGCTCTCTTCTTTCCAGTTCCCACTCCACCACACCCCTTGCCATGTTCCCCATCCATTCAGCGGATCTTGTCTCAATCCTCTTCTCTTGGGTACTATGCATATCTTTTAGGTTCTTTTCTGTTTCCCAGACTATCAGTAGAAGTGCAGAATGGCACTATCCTGATCCATGTCTAAAATCCATATATGAGTGAGTACATTCCATGTTTGTCTTTTTGCGACTGGGTAACCTCACTCAGGATGGTTTCTTCCAGTGCTATCCATTTACTTGTGAATTTCAAGGTTCCATTGTCTATTTTCTGCTGAGTAATACTCCATTGTGTAAAGGTAACATATGTGTAGCATCTTGAAAACTAAAGAAACAACTCTGTGTGAGAATATAAAAGAGATACTTCATGATAACCATCAATACAACACTGTATGAGGAAATACATGCATAACTTCTTGAAAATTAACGATATAACGCTATGTGTGTTTCTCTATGTGTACCTTATTGGAAACTGATGATACAATGCTGTGTGAGATTCAACAAATGTACCTTATTGAAACCTAGCAATACAAGCTGTGGGAGAATTTACAGGTGTATTTTATTGAAAGCTAAAGATAGAACACTGTGTAAGTATCTACCTTGTTTAAAACAAACGATACAAAACTATGTGAGAATCTACATTTGTAACAAATTGAAAACTAACAATACAACAATGTGTTAGATTCTACAGGTGCAACTTACTGAAAACTAACGTTTCAATGCTGTGTGAGAATCTACACTTGGACCTTATTGATAACTGAAGATACAACAATGTGTGAGAATATGTAAGTATAACTACATGAAAAAAAGCCATGCAATACTGCATGAGAAAAAACATGCGAAAATTCTTGAAAATTATCGATACAACGATGTGCGAAAGTCTAAAAGTGTACCTTATTGAAAACGATCGATACAATGCTTGTGAGATTCTACAGTGTACCTTATTAAAAACAAATGATACAATGCTGTGTGAGAATCTACACGTATAACTTATTGAAAACTAAGGATACAACTCTGTGTGATATTCTACATGTGTACCGTATAGAAAACAAATGATACAAAGCTGTGTGAGATTCCACAAGTGTAACATATTGAAAACTAACGATACAACAAAGTTTAAGAATCTACCCGTGTAATTTCTTGGAATCTATCAACACAACTCTGTGTGAGAAACTACTTGCATAAGTCTTTGAAAAATAACGATACAACACTGTGTGAGAATCTCCACGTGTAACTTCTTGAAAACTAATGATACAACACTGTTTGCGAGTCTACACATGTAACATCTTGAAAACTAACGATAAAATTCTGTGTGATATTCTATACGTGTACCGTTTTGAAAACAGATACAACGCTGTGTGAGACTCTACACGTGTATCTTATTGAAAACTAATGAAACAATAATGTGTGAGATTCAACACGAGTACCTTATTGAATACGAGCATTGCAAGCTGTGTGAGAAACTACAGGTGTAACTTATTGAAAACTAAAAATACAATACTGTGTAAGTATCTACACGTATAAATTATTGAAAACACTGTGTGAGGAACTACATGTGTTACTTCTTGAAAACTGACGACACAATGCTGTGTGATTAAATAAATCCATATCTTATTGAAAACTAACCACACAACACTGTATGCGAATCATAAGTGATACCCCTTGAAAATCATCATACAACACTGTGTGATGAACTACATGCATAACATCTTGAAAACTAATGATATAACACTGTGTGAGAATATACACATGCAATTTCTTCAAAACTAGCTTAATAACATTTTGTGAGAAACTATATGTGTACCTTGTTGAAAACTAACGAAAAAATTCTGTGTGAGAATCTATAAGCCATACTTCTTGAAAACAAGCGAAACAACACTGGTGAGAAACTACATGTGTAAATCCTTGTAAACTAACGATACAACGCTGTGTGAGATTCTACACGTGTACCTTATTGAAAACTAAAGATACAACGCTGTGTGAGAATCTACATGTGTAACTTATTGATAACTAACAATACAACTATGTGTGAGAATCTATAAGTGTAACTACTTGAAAACAAGTAATACAAAACTTGTTGAGAAACTACATGGGTAAACACTTCAAATCTAATGATACAACGCTGTGAGAGTTCTACACGTTAACCCTTATTTAAAACTAAAGATACAACGCTGTGTGAGTTTCTACATGTGTACCTTATTGAAAATTAATGATGCAATGCTGTGTGAGAATCTACAGGTGTAATGTATTGAAAACTAACGATGCAACACTGTATGAGAATATACACTTGTAAATTATTGAAAAGTAACGACACAACACTGTGTAGGATTCTACACGTGTAACTTATTGATAACTACTTCTAAAATTCTGTGTGATAATCTACAGGTGCTACTTATTGAAAACTAACTATTCAATGATGTGTGAGATTCCACACATTTACCTTATTGAAAAAAATGATACAACCATGAGTGAAATTATACATGTGTGCCTTATTGAAAACTAAAGTTACAACGCTGTGTGAGAATCTACACATGTACCTTATTGATAACTAACGACACAACACTGTGTGATAATCTACACGTGTATCTTATTGAAAAGTAATGTTATTAGACTGTGTTTGAAACTATATGCGTAACTTCTTGAAACTAAGAACACAACACTGTCTGAGAATCTACACGTGTAACTTACTGAAGACTAAAGATACAACATTGTGTGAGAAACTTCATATGTAAGTACTTTTAAAGTAATGATACAACACAGTGTGAGAATCTCCACGTGTAACATAAAAATTAACGAAAAAACACTGTTTGAGAACCTACATGTGTAACATCCTGAAACTAATGATAAAACACTGTGAGAGAATATACATGTGTAACTTCTTAAAATCAAACGATACAACAGTGTCTGAGAATGTACACTTGTATCTTATTGAAAAGTAACAAGGCAACACTGTGTTTGAATCACAACACTGATAATCTACACGTGTAACTTATTGGAAATTAATGAACAACACTGTGTGAATATCTATAGGTGTAACTGATTGAAAATTAACAAAACAATACTGTGTGATAACTATAAGCATAACTTCTTGAATTCTAATGATACAACACTGAGTTCTAAACTGAATGCATAACTTCTTGAAAACTAACAAGACAACACTGTGTGAGAATCTACATGTGTAACTTATTGAAAATTATCGATACAACACTGTCTGAGATTCTACACTTGTAAAATATTGAAAACTAACGATACAACACTGTGTGAGAATCTATAAGCATAACTTCTTGAAAAGTAATGATACAACACTGTATGCGATTCTACACGTGTACCTTACTGAAAACGAATGATACAACACTGTGTGAAAATCTATAAGCGTAACTTTTTGAATACAAAATATTCTACACTGTCTGAGAACCTACACGTGTAACTTCTTGAAAACTAACGATAAAACACTGTTAAACTACATGTGTAACAACTTGAAAACAAATGATACAACACTCTTTGAGAATCTACACGTGAGACTTATTGAAAAGTAATGAGACAACTATGTGTGAGAAACTACATGTGTAAATACTTGAAAACTAATGATACAAAACTGTGTTTCAATACATATGTGTAACTTCTTGAAAATAAAGCACACAACAATGTCTAAGAAACTACATGTGTAACTTATTGAAAATTAAAGATACAAAACTGTGTGAGAATCTACAAGTGTAACTTCTTGAAAAGTACCGATACAACACTCTGTGAGAATCTATAAGCATAACTTCTTGAAAACTAACAATATAACACTGTCTGAGAATATATACGTGTAACTTCTTGAAAAGTAGTGATACAACACTGTTAAACTACATGTGTATCTACTTGAAAAGTAAAGATTCAACACTGTCCGATAAGCTACATATGTATCTTGTTGAAAAGTAATATACAACACTGTGTAAGGATCTACACTTGTTACTTATTGAAAACTAAAGATACAATGCTATGAGAGAATCTATAGGTGTAACTTATTGAAAACTAACGATACAACAGTGTGTGAGATTCAAAACGTGTACATTATTGAAAACTAATGATACAAAGCTGTGAGAATCTACAGGTGTAACTGATTGAAAAGTAATGTACAACGCTATTTGAGAATCTACCCGTTTAACTTCTTGGAAAATATCGATACAACACTGAGTGAGAAACTACATACGTAATTTCTTAAAAACTAATGATACAAAACTGTGTGAGAATCTATAAGTGTACCTACTTGAAAACTAATGATACAGCACTGTGTGAGAATCTACATGCATATCTTCTTGAAAACTAACAATACAACACTATGTGAGATTCTAAATGTGTACCTTATTGAAAACTAACGAAACAAATCTGTGTGAGAAACTTCAGGTGTACTTATTGAAAAATAAAGATACAATACTGTGTAAGTATCTACACCTGTAACTTGTTGAAAACTAACATACAACACTGTGTGAGAATCTACACATGTAAATTATTGAAAACTAATGATACAATACTTTGTGAGAATCTGTAAGCCTGACTTCTTGAAAACTAATGATACAACACTGTGTGAGAATCTATAAGTGTAAGTACTTGAAAAGTAACAATACAAGACTGAGTGAGAAACCACATGCAAAACTTCTTGAAAAAAAAACAATATAACACTGTGAGAGAAACTTCATGGGTTATTTCTTGAAAACTAACGAAAAAACACTGTCTGAGAATCTAAAAGCATAACTTCTTGAAAATTAAGGATACATCTTTGTGTGAGAAACTGCATGCATAACTTCTTGAAAACTAATGAAATAACTCTTCGTGAGAAAATACATGCAAAAATGCTTTAAAACTAACGATATAACACTGTGTGTGAATCTTCACACTTAACTACTTGAAAACAGACAATACAACAGTGTGTGACAAACTTCATGCCTAACTTCTTGAAAACTAATGATACAACACTGAGAATATATATATGTAACTGCTTGAAAACTAATGATACAACACTGTGTGAGAATCTACAGGTGTAACCTATTGAAAACTAATGATATGACACTATGTGTGAAATTGCATGTGTAACTGTCACGCGCTACCGTCTCGCCAGCAAGAACGACGCAGAACACTCGGATCCTTCTGCAGTAAAGCTTTAATGCATCTTGAGAGATAGATGATCAGCTTCTTAGAGGGAGACCCCAAGCTAAGAAACCCAGCCCCTTATATAAGCCTAGGAGCTCCGAGTGAGACGTGTAGAGCCGGGATTGGTGGTTTGCACATCACCCCAGATGACGCCACGGGAGAGGCACAGCTTAAACGGTTAACTCCAACTGACAGCAGATGTCAGCGCCATCTTCTAACGGTTAACTCCAACTGACAGCAGATGTCAGCGCCATCTTCTAACGGCAATAGCGATAGCGAGGGCGGCTCCTCACATCTCCCCCTATTCATTTATTTTTGAAGCAATAGGACACCCACAACTTTGGAGTGGAGATAGAGGTCAAATCCCCATGTGCAAATTCGGAACATGTACAAAGCTCCTCTCCAGGGTCTTATCCCCAGAGGGAGCCCTGACCAGTCTGATGTCGTTTTTCTGGGGGAAGGAGATCATGACATAGAACCTTCATGCAAGATGACTTATCTCCCAGGAGAAAGTCGTTATACCGCAGACCTCTCCTGTGCAGTGCTTAGCCTTGCAACTCCTTGGGCTGCTGAAGCCTACCCACTCTATCCCGTGCAATGAGACTAGCCTCGTGGGGTGCAAGAGCTGGGAGGCCAGCGACCTATTGCTTTAACATGGTTAACCAAATGTCAGGGGAGGCTCCGTGTTCTAAGGCAGCAAGTGCTTGTGCCACCACCACTTTGTCTCTTTTGTTTGGGCTCTGAGCTTACACACCATCCAAAGCGTCAACACTATTCCACAGCAGAGAACTAGGCTAAATGATCCTACCCCCACCCATTCCTTAAAATAAGAAAATGCAGATGAAATCCAGGAGGAGAGGCCTTCCATCAGAGAAAGATCCAGATGCGTCGAATTCACTTGCAGGATCGCCATTCTCAACTCACGGAGTGTCTGCTCAAACTCAAAAGTCCAATTCTGTAATAAATGTTGAGACAGAGCTTGTGACAGGTTAGCTGCTCTTGTAAAATTCTCATATTGTACTGAAGTGACACAAAGGCCAGGCAACTTTTGTTCACATCCCAATTGGGCCATCTGCCACAATATATCCTGAAATTGTTCCTGAACCAAATTAATCTGTTGGTTTACCAACATCAGGCCTCCTTGTATCTGAGAATTGGCAGTGGCCTGTTTATCTAGGACCATGGTCACAGTGGCCTATAGTTCATTAATGGTTTGAGTTGTCTGCACAGTGGCAGAAAGTGCAAGGGCCGAGGCGGTAACCGAAGCAGTAACCGCGGCGGTGGCTATCAGGCCCACAATAATAGCAGAGATCCCAAAAATCTCGCTTTTCCCTAAACAAACTCAAATTACTTGGCGTCTCAACAGGAACTGGAACAAATCGAGGCATGCGCATTACCAAAGCAAAAGGGTGCTTAATAGCATCCCAGCATAATGCATAAAAACAATTCTAAGCAGAGCAATTTATTTCTTTCTGATTCTTACCTAAGGTATCATTACTCACAACCCAAATAAAGGGCAGCCAAACACAAATTGGAGCAGCTGAATAATTAGTTCTCTTAAAAGGGGTATACTTAACATTGGAGGAGGACCAATCAGATGATCCATAGCTCTGTCCCTCACTCAGACTGTTGCCTAATGCCCCTTTCCAATCAAAAGTAATCTGACCCTTCTCACTATCATAGGAGAAAGATCAGTACAGCTTCCATTAATTCAAAAGGATTAGCATTAGATCTTTCTGGATCCATATGAATAAAATTATCCTTTAATGAAGAAATCACAGTAAAGCACAAGCTTCCTACTAATGACAAGGTTCTCTCATCCTGAAAACTCTGTATCTGAGGATCTAAAGGCAAAAAGGCAAGCCCCAACTCTCTATTAGTTGTGAAAAATCTAGGGAACACCTGGGCATTCTGCATCACTGGCATCGGTAGGGGAAGGTAGACATGATGGCCCACCGTAACTCTCCCATCATACTAGGGACCATCATCCCGAGTAGGAGAGTCTTCATCACCCACTTGGCCTCCATCCTTCTTATTCTGGAGTTGTGAAGGAGCTCTTCGAGTGAGTCTTTCAGGGATCCACAGGGGGTTTTCTTCCTCCTGTGGAAAAACACACACAGCTCCCCTGGATCTTATAAGAATAGGATCCGGGCCTTTCCAGAGATCAGTCAAGACATCTTTCCATTTTACCATTTCTTTTGGCCTATCAGGCTCTAAACTGTGGCGATCGGCCGCAGTGTGGCCTTGGGCATCAGAGTTCAAGAAATTAAGGGTAAAAAGTGCCATGGATACAGCAACTCTTGGTACCGAGGGTAGAACATCCTCAATACTCCCCTTTTGTTTAATCAGATATGATTTGAGTGTACGATGGGCACGTTCCACAATGCCCTGTCCTTGAGGGTTATAAGGTAGGCCAGTTAGATGGGTAACATCCATTTGCCGACAAAACTGTCGGAATTTTTGAGAGGTATATGCTGGTCCATTGTCTGTTTTTAAAATTCTGGGTTTTCCCCAAGCACTCCAGGCCTCAAGGCAATGTTGAATCACATATGAGGCCTTTTCCCCTGTTAGGGGTGTGGCGAACATTACGCCAGAACAGGTGTCAACAGAAACATGAACATATTGAAGCCTTCCAAAAGAGGGAATATGAGTAACATCCATCTGCCACATCTGCAATGGTCTAATGCCACGTGGGTTTATTCCCATGTGGGGAGTAGGTAAGAATTCGCAGCAATTCTGGCATTGAGTAACAATTTCCCTAGCCTCTTTCCTGGATAGAGCAAAACGACGGCGCAAGGTCTCAGCCGTCACATGAAAGCGCTTATGGAATTCTTTTGCTGCTTGTGCATGGGTAGACAAGGCAGCGGCCACCAGCTTTGTAGCCTTGTCCACTAAGTCATTCCCTAAGGACATGGGACCTGGGAGTCCAGAATGTGCTCGGACATGGGTAATGAAAACAGGAAATCTCCTATTTAACAAGGCAGCTTGTATCTTTTGAAAGATGTTAGCAACTCTGCTGGAGGATCTTATTATTCCAGCTATCTCAAGGAGATTAACTGCATTAACCACATAAGAGGAATCTGATACAATATTGAGGGGTCCTGGAAAAGCCTCAAGAACCTCCAGTACTATCAGACATTCTACAACTTGAGGTGAAGTTTCATTATATTGTTTAGATATAACCCTATCCTTGACCACATAAGCTCCCATACCAGTTTTTGATCCATCAGTGTACACCACAGTCCCATCTGGGAGTGGGTCTTTAGCTGTCACTTGTGGAAACACTATAGCCTGGTTTAGGGCAAACTGTAAAATTGGATGCTTTGGAAAATGATTATCAATTTGTCCTGAAAAGGAAGTAACTAAAACTGCCCAATCACTAGATGTGGCTGCCAAGGTCTGAACTTGTGCAGCAGTATAAGGCACAATCAAGGAATCAGGATCCCTGCCAAAATGTGTAACAGCTGCTTTTATTCCGCGAAGCGCGAGCTGTGCAACAGCATCAGGGTACCAGTCAATAATCTTAGCAGGGGAACCATTTGGATGAATCCAAAGTAATGGTCCATGTTGCCACAGGACTGCAGTTGGCAATTGAGCTGTCTTAAAAACACACAGATTAAAAGGTAGTGACTCCTCAATACGTTGTAATTGTGCTTCCTGTAAGGCCTCTTCCACCATCTGTAAGGCTCGGTGGGTGGCAGGGGTAAATTTTCTGGGTGAGGAGATATGAGGCTCACCCTCCAGGAGATCGAAGAGGGGTTTTAGATCAGCAGATGGAATTTTTAAAAAGGGCCTCAACCAATTTATATCTCCCAGAAGTTTCTGAAAATCATTTAATGTTTGTAAGTGGTCTTTGCGAATTTCTATTTTCTGAGGAACTATATTTTTGGGAGTAATCATTGAGCCCAAAAAGAGGCCTGTATCTGCAATTTGAACCTTTTCTGAGGCAATCTCTAATCCCCACTGTTTTAATTCAGCCACCAGCATGGGAAAAGCCTTTTGTAAAACATCTAACTCTTTGTGACAAATAAGAATATCGTCCATATAATGGATAACGATTAAAGATGTAAATTGCTTCCTAATTGGCTCCAAAGCCTCCTGCACATACAGCTGACATATTGTTGGGCTATTGGCCATGCCTTGCGGCAGTACCTTCCACTGAAATCTCTTGTCTGGTTCCATATGATTAAGAGAAGGGATAGTGAAGGCAAACCTTGGTCTATCCCGTGGGTAAAGTGGAATAGAGAAGAAACAATCCTTAATATCTATAATAATAAGCTTCCAATCTTGAGGAAGTGCAGAAAGCAAAGGAAGGCCTCTTTGAACAGGGCCAAAAAGATGCATCTGATTGTTAATGGCCCGCAGGTCATGGAGTAATCTCCACTTCCCAGATTTCTTCTTAATAACAAAAATTGGTGTATTCCATGGGGAGGTAGAAGGCTCTAGATGCCCCAGCCGTTCCTGTTCTTGCACTAATCTTGTGACAGCCTCTAATTTTTCAGAGGATAGAGGCCATTGAGAGACCCATAACGGCTCCTCTGTTTTCCACGGTATGGGTCGTGAAGCCTCAACGGCCCCTAAATAAAACCCAGTCCTTTTCTACCCCGATTTCCGTGTTGCGTAATGGGTTTTATTCTGCCTTGTTCTTGCCTACCCAAGCCTCTACCGTTTGTATACCCCATCTTTGCCATAATGGCTGATGCCTGGGGGAGTATTCATTAGTTAGGGTCATGCCCATGGCTTGTAACACATCCCGTCCCCATAAATTTACAGGGAGTGGCAACACATAGGGGGTAAAACATCCCTGTTTGCCCTCAGCATTCCGCCAGGTTAAGGCTGAGGCACTGATGGCAGGAGAGGACTGGTATCCAAGACCTTGTAGAGAATGAGATGAAACAACAGTGGGCCAAGACTTCGGCCACCAATGGAGTGAAATAATGCTTTTGTCTGCTCCCGTATCCATTATCCCTTCAAATTCTTTTCCATTAATTAACAATTTTATTGTAGGTCTCTCATTTAGGGGTATAGCCAGATAGGCTGAATCACTTCCAGAAGATCCCATAGCCCTTTTTTGTAAAGTGTAGGTTTCTCCATCCCCGAGGGAGGGCAGCAACACCAGTTGTGCAATTCTATCTCCCTGCTTTATAGAAAATACACCCCGAGGGCTAGAACAGAGAACTTGAATCTCCTCTTTATGATACGGGTCAACAATTCCAGGATATATAATGAGTCCCTGTAAAGTTAAGGAGCCACGGCCCAGAATAAGCCCAATGGTGGCAGGGGGCAAAGGTCCAGGGGAATGGACTGGGACCGGTTGAACATTCATTTGGGGCATGAGTAAGAAGTCGGAGGCGGCACGCAAGTCCATTCCGGGGGTTCCTCGGAAGCCTCTACTTCCTCTTGATTGCTTTTCTGAAATCGGTTCCCATATTTCTGAGGGCCCTGGGACCATGGGCCCCGTGACCCGTTTTTTGATTGGGGTACCTTGGGTTCTTCAATAGGGGGCAGAAGCCTCCCTTTTTACATCCCGGACTGACCTGCATTCGCTAGCCCTATGATAACCTTTACCACAACGATGGCAAAGCTTCAGTTCTCTTGTTCTTTCAGGGGCTTGACAATCTTTCTTAAGGTGCCCCATTCTCCCACAATTAAAACAAGCTTTTCGATTAGATAAATCTCTATACCTGTGCGTTTGTAAAATGGCGGCAGCTAGTCCTGCATTGGTTAGGGGTCCCCCCAGCTCCCTGCACACTCTGAGCCAATCTTGTAAACCTTTGCTTTTGCGAGGGGCGATAGCTGCTCGACATTCCTGGGTTGCTTGTTCATAGACAAGTTGCTCAATCAGGGGCATAGCTTGTTCTGAATCACCAAAGATGCGACTGGCGGCCTCTGTCATTCTGGCCACAAAGTCTGAAAATGGCTCTTGGGGTCCTTGGACAATCTTTGTAAGGTGTCCACTGGATTCTCCCCTTTTTTGTGAGGGCCTTCCATGCTTTAATAGCGGCGGCCGACACCTGACCATAGACACCCCAGATGTAGTTGGTTTGATTAAGGGCATGTTGACCCTGACCTGTCAGCATTTCAAATGTCCACTGCCTCTGATTCTCATCTTCAGCTGTGGCATTAACTCTAGCTTGTGCCTGGGCTGCATCATACCAGAGAGCCTTCCATTCCATGTATTGTCCCATGTTGGGAAGCACTGCTTTCACTGTCGTCTGCCAGTCAGTGGGAGTCATGGCAAAATTAGCAAGCCTTTCCACCTGTAATGTGGTAAAGTTAGCATTGACCCCATAATTACGAACGGATTCGGCCAATTCTTTGATTTGATTGTAATCTACAGGGGTATGTACTCTTCCGCCTTCCGCATTCTCGAATACTGGAAAAGCTATTTGTATTTTTCTCCGTTCCTCTAAAGGTAAAAAGGAGTCAGTACCAGTATTCAGCCGAAGCTCATACTGCGGAGGCGCTGAGGGGCGTGAGCCCGCCGGATTTATAGGCGGTGGCCTCACATTCATTTTTGTTTTCAGTGGCCGGTGTCTATCAGGGTGATATCTTTCTTCCTCATACCGTGCCACCTCCTCCTCTAGACCACCTTCTTCGCTAGAATACAGAGTGTCAGAATCAGAATTATCTAGCTCCAAGGCTTCTAGCTCTACTGTAGGGTATAGACTAGATTCTGGCTTTTTCTTTTTCTTAGATTTGTTAGGGGGTGAATGATCACTCCCTTCTTTCTCTCCCCCTTTCTTAACTTCTTGGGGAGGGCCTTTTTTCTTAGACATGTCTTTCCTTTTGCGAGCTCCCATTCTCTCACTCCGTTCAGTTTCTGACATGCTATCCTGAACTTCCTCTAAGGTTCCCTGACTTTCTATTATAGCAGGGTGACAGGCCTCATCCTCCAAGCAGTTTTTACCTAGCTTCCAAATGGCTTTGGTACCTAAGCTGAGATCTCCTTCTGCATGCTTCCTGTCTAGTTCTTTACCTAGCTTGTTCCATGAGGCCACAGTGAGGGACCCGGAACAAGCATACCATGGTGCCACTCTATCTACCTCCTTCACAAAATTTTGAAGTGTTCGTGGTGCAATTTTAAGATCTCTTTGTTTTAGCACAGTCTGTAGGGCAGTAACCACTGACTGTGACAACCCCATCGCGCTGGCGGCTTATCTAAAAAACGGCGCTCAACTCCGTTACCAGACTGACAGCACCAGACTGACAGCACCAGACTGACAGCACCGTTCTGTCAGCACCAGCCACGATGAAGGAGAAGGACAAACAGGACTAGCACCAAAGCCTCCACTGACCCGTCCCACGGTGATGACAAACTAAGGCCAAAGTCGAGAAAGGGGGTATTCAGGATAAAGCATACCTCTCTGAACTTACGTCCCTGCAGTTCTGAATCCGCCCCGCCTTCCGAGGGGTCTCCCGCGGCGCCGGCAATGTTGAAGAGTTCCCGGGTTTCGGCACCAGATGTCCCGCGCTACCGTCTCGCCAGCAAGAACGACGCAGAACACTCGGATCCTTCTGCAGTAAAGCTTTAATGCATCTTGAGAGATAGATGATCAGCTTCTTAGAGGGAGACCCCAAGCTAAGAAACCCAGCCCCTTATATAAGCCTAGGAGCTCCGAGTGAGACGTGTAGAGCCGGGATTGGTGGTTTGCACATCACCCCAGATGACGCCACGGGAGAGGCACAGCTTAAACGGTTAACTCCAACTGACAGCAGATGTCAGCGCCATCTTCTAACGGTTAACTCCAACTGACAGCAGATGTCAGCGCCATCTTCTAACGGCAATAGCGATAGCGAGGGCAGCTCCTCACATGTAACTACTTGGAAACTAATGATACAACACCATGTGAGAAAATATTTGCATAAATTTTTGAAAACTATCCATACAAACCTGACTGCACATTTATACGTGTAACTTATGGAAAACAAAGGAAACAACCCTTTGTGGGAACCTACGTGAGTAACATCTTGAAAACAAACGATACAACATTGTGTGAGAATCTACATTTTTAACTTATTGAAAAGTAACGATACAACACTGTGTGTGAATCTATATACGTAACTTCCTGAAATGTAACAATACAACACTGAGTTAGAATCTATATAAGTTAGTTCTTGAACACTAACGATACAACAAAGTGTGAGAATCTCCATGTGTAACTTATAAAAATTAACAACACAACACTGTTTGAGAAACTATATGCATAACATCTTGAAAACTAATGATACAACACTGTGAGAGAATCTAAATGTGCAACTTCTTAAGAAAACGATACAACAGTGAGTATCTATGTGCATAACTTACTGAAAACTACACAAAAAACTCTGCGTGAGAAACTACATTAATAATTTCTGGAAAAATAACGATACAACACTGTCGGGGAATCGTCATGTGTAACTTATTGAAAATTAACGATACATCACTAAGTGAGGATCTATATGTGTAACTTTTTGAAAGTTAATGATACAACACTGTCTGAGAATCTACACCTATAAGTTATTGAAAACTAACGATACAACACTTTATGAGAACCTACATGCTTAACTACATGAAAACTAATGATACAAATCTGTGTGAGATACTACATTAGTAACTACTTGAAAACTAAGGATACAACACTGTCTTAGAATCTACACGTGTATCTTATTGAAAAGTAATGATACAATACTGTGTGACAATCTATAAGCATAACTTCTTGAAAACTAACAATACAACACTGTGTGAGTAACTACATGTGTAACTTCTTGAAAACTAGCAATGCAAAACAGTGTTTGAAATTACATTCATAAATACTTGAAAACTAATGATACTAAGCTGCCTGCACATCTATATGCATAACTTATTGAAAACAACACTTTGTAGCAAGCTACGTGAGTAACATCTTGAAAACTAACGAGACAACATTGTGGAGGATATATATTCGTATCTTCTTGAAAACTAACAATATAGCACTGTTTGAGTATCTATATATGTAACTTCTTGAAATCTAACGATACAACATTGAGTTCTAAACTGAATGCATAACTTCTTGAAAACTAATGATAAAACTATGGGTTATAATCTTAATGCATAACTTCTTGAAAACTAAATAACTCTATGAGTAACTACATTATTAATTTTTTGAAAACAAACCATACAACACTGTGTGAGAATCTACACCTGTAACTTATTGAAAACTAATGATACAACACTCTGTGAGAAACTACATGCGAAACTGCTTGAAAACTAACGATACAACACTGTCTGAGAATCTACATGTGTAACATATTGCAAACTAATGATAAAACACTGTTTGAGAATATATAAGCATAACCTCTTGAAATCTAACGATACAATAGTGAATTCTAAACTGAATGCATAACTTCTTGAAAACTAACGATACAACATTGTGTGAGAATCTATATATGTCGCTTCTTGAAATCTAACGATACAACTCTGTGTTCTAGTCTGAATGCTAACTTCTCAAAAACTAACAAAATAAAGCTGTGATAAACTACATTTGTAACTTCTGGTAAAATAACAACACAACAGTGTCTGAGAATCTACACGTGAACCTTATTGAAAATTAAAGATACAACTCTGTGTGAGTATCCGCAAGTGTATCTTATTGAAATTTAACGAAACAACA
>NW_024432651.1:0-5368 GCF_017639785.1 Mesocricetus auratus
GATTGAGAGATTATGATGTTTCCTTGTCTTTTGTTGCTGTTGTGATTTGTTTTATAATTGGACAGTATTCATCTGGTAGTCTCACATTTTTGTATTTCTTCATTTCCATTTTCATATATAAATTATAAACAAGCTTTTTGTATGTGTCAATCCTAGTTTACTTTCCCACTTAACTGATTCCCAATAAACCCCTATCATAAAGTCACTTCCTGTTCCTGAGAGAGGGTGAGACTTTCCATGTGGGATTTCAAAATCTGGAGAATGGCCTTGTCCCTCTTTCATGAGTCTAGACTGAGAGAGTAACCCATGATGTGGAATGGGTTTTCAAAGTCTATATATATGCTAGGGACAAAACTGATCTACTACCAGAGGCCCCATAAATTGTCAAGCCCACCTCACTGGCACGCACATTCAGAGATTCTATATTAGACCTAGGCTGGTTTCCCAGCTATCACTCTGGGATCCATCTGCTCCCACTTGTTCAGGTCAGGTGTTTCTGTGGATTTCACCAGTCTGCTTTTGACCCCTTTGCACATCACTTGTACAAGTGGATTCCAGGATTCCAGCTCAGTTTTTAGCTGTGGTTGTCTGTTTCTTATTCCATCAGATACTTTTTTTTTAATCATTTTTTATTTTAATTTTAAATAGCTTGTTTCACATGTCAATCCCAGTTCCCTCTCCCTCCCCTCCTCCCGCACTCCCCTTCCACCCTCCCTCCCACCCTATTGCCAAATCCCTCCACATAGGGGATGTCTAGAGTCTATCATTTCACTCTTGGTAGGGTCAAGGCACTCCCCTAAGAGTCCAGGCTGAGAGAGCATCTCTCTTTGTGCCATAGGCACATGAAGACAGATTGTATACCAGGGATAGACACTGATCCACAGCTCAGAGCCCCATAGGTTGCCCAGGCCTTCTCACTGACACTCACATTTGGGGGGTCCAGATCAGTCCCATTCTGGCCTCCCCACTGTCGGTCTGGGGTCCAAGAGCACTCCCCTGTTCAGATCAGCCGTCTCTGCTGGTTTTGCCAGCCCATTCCTTGCCAATTTGCTCATCACTCCTCTCTCTCTGTCACTGGGTTCCTTGGGTTCAGTTCAGTGCTTAGTTGTGTGTTTGCCTCTGCTTCCATCAGTCCCAGGATGAAGGCTCCCGGATAGTTATAGACATCAAGTTCATTATCAGGAATGGGCATTCGAGGTGGTCCTTCCACTATTGCTTAGCTTGCCAATTGATGTTATACCTTTAGATCACTCGAGGTCACTCTGGTGCCTGATCTGCCTTCGATCCTATGATTCCCTCTTCCCCCTATTTTACCCCCACCCCCTCAACTTCCTGTTCCCCCATGACCAACTCCCTTCCTCTTTACCCCCTCTACTCTTCCCAGGTCCCACTACCCCCCCTCGCCCTGTTCCCCATCCATTCAGAGGATCTTGTCTCCATCCTCTTCTCTTGGGTACTATGCATATATGCATATCTTTTAGGTTCTTTCCTGTTTCCCAGACTCTCTATCTGTGGAAGTGCAGACTGGCACTATCCTGATCCATATTTAAAATCCATATATGAGTGAGTACATACCATGTTTGTCTTTTTGCGACTGGGTTACCTCACTCAGGATGGTTTCTTCCAGTGCTATCCATTTCCCTGCGAATTTCAAGATTCCATTGTTTTTTTCTGCTGAGTAATACTCCATTGTGTAAATGTACCACATTTTCTCTATCCACTCTTCAGTTGAGGGGCATCTAGGTTGCTTCCAGGTTCTGGCTATTACAAACAATGCTGCTATGAACATAGTGGAGCAGATGCCCTTGTTGTATGAACCTGCCTCATTTGGATAAATGCCTAAGAGTGGAATTGCTGGGTCTAGTGGTAGATTAATTCCCATTTTCCTGAGGAATCTCCATACTGATTTCCAAAGAGGCTGTATGAGTCGGCATTCCCACCAGCAATGGAGGAGTGATCCTCTCTCTCCACATCCTCTCCAGCATAAATTGTCTTCGGTGTTTTTGATTCTAGCCATTCTGACAGGAGTAAGATGGTATCTCAGAGTTGTTTTGATTTGCATTTCCCTGATGGCTAAGGATGTTGAGCACTTTCTTAAGTGTCTCTTGGCCATTTTAGCCTCCTCTACTGAGAATTCTCTATTTAGCTCTGTACCCCACCTTTCAAGTGGATCCTTTGGTGTTTTGGAGACTTGTTTCTTGAGTTCTTTGTAAATTTTGGAGATTAGCCCTCTGTCAGATGTAGGGTTAGTGAATATCTTTTCCCATTCTGTGGCCTGCCTTTTTGTCTTTTTGATTGTGTCCTTTGCCTTACAAAAGCTTTTTAGTTTCAGAAGGTCCCATTTGTTAATTGTTGATCTCAGTGCCTGTGCCACTGGTGTTATGTTTAGGAAGTGGTCTCCTGTACCAACTCGTTGAAGAGTATCTCCCACTTTCTCTTCTAAAAGTTTCAGTGTGGCTGGATGTATGTTGAGATCTTTGATCCATTTGGACTTAAGTTTTGTACAAGGCGATAAACATGGATCTATCTGCAGTCTTCTGCATACCATTACCCAGTTATGCCAGCACCATTTGTTGAAGATGCTTTCTTTTTTCCACTGTACAGTTTTAGCTTCTTTGTCAAAAATCAGGTGTTCATAGGTGTGTGGGTTAAAATTAGGGCTTTCGATTCGGTTCCATTGGTCTACCTGCCTATTTTTGTGCCAATACCAAGCTGTTTTCAGGACTATAGCTCTATAATAGAGCTTGAAATCAGGTATGGTGATGCCTCCTGAAGTTCCTTTATTGTATAGGGATGTTTTGGCTATCCTGGGCCTTTTGTTTTTCCATATAAAGTTGATTAATGATCTTTCCAGGTCCTTGAAGAATTGTGATGGAATTTTGATAGGGATTGCATTGAATCTATAGACTGCTTTTGGCAAGATTGCCATTTTTATTATGTTGATCCTACCAATCCAAGAGCATGGGAGATCTTTCCATTTTCTGGTATCTTCTTTGATTTCTTTCTTCAAAGACACAAAGTTTTTGATATACAGGTCTTTCACTTCCTTGGTTAACATTATCCCCAGATATTTGATGCTGTTTTTGGCTATTGTAAAAGGTGATGTTTCTCTGATTTCTTTCTCAGTCACTTCATCATCTGTATATAATAGGGCCACTGATTTTTTTGAGTTTACCTTGTATCCTGCCACTTTGCTGAAGCTGTTTATCAGCTCTAGGAGTAACCTTGCGGAGTTTTTTGGGTCACATATGTAAACTATCATATCATCTGCAAATAATGAAAGCTTGACTTCTTCTTTTCCTATTTGTATCCCCTTTATCTCCTTTTGTTGTCTTATTGCTGTAGCTAGAACTTCAAGTACAATATTGAAGAGATATGGAGAGAGTGGACAGCCTTGTCTTGTTCCTGATTTTAGAGGAATTGCTTTGAGTTTCTCTCCATTTAGTTTGATGTTAGCTGTTGGTTTACTGTATATTGCTTTTATTATGTTCAGGTACGTTCCTGTTATCCCTGATCTCTCTAGGACCTTTATCATGAAGGGGTGCTGGATTTTGTCAAAGGCTTTTTCAGCATCTAGTGAGATGATCATGTGGTTTTTCTTTCGCAGATTGTTAATATGGTGGATTACATTGATAGATTTTCTAATGTTGAACCATCCCTGCATTCCTGGAATGAAGCCTACTTGATCATGGTGGATGATTTTTCTGATGTGTTCTTGAATCCGGTTTGCAAGTATTTTATTGAGTATTTTTGCATCAATGTTCATGAGGGAAATTGGTCTATAGTTCTCTTTCTTAGTTGTGTCTTTGTGTGGCTTGGGTATCAAGGTAATTGTAGCCTCGTAGAAAGAGTTTGGCAGTGAGCCTCCTGCTTCTATAGTGTGGAATACTTTGACGAGTATTGGAATGAGCTCTTCTTTGAATTTCTGGTAGAATTCTGCACTGAAGCCATCTGGGCCTGGGCTTTTTTTGTTTGGGAGACTTTTGATGACTGCTTCTATTTCATTAGGAGTTATAGGTCTGTTTAGATTATTTATCTGTTCTTGATTTAGTTTTGGCAAGTGATATCTATCCAGGAAATTGTCCATTTCCTTTAAATTTTCAAATTTTGTGGAGTACAGATTTTCAAAGTATGCCCTGATGATTCTCTTGATTTCCTCAGAGTCCGTTGTTATGTCCCCTTTCTCATCCCTGATTTTGTTAATTAGCATGTTCTCTCTCTGTCTTTTGGTTAGTTTGGACAGAGGTTTGTCTATTTTGTTGATTTTCTCAAAGAACCAACTCTTTGTTTCATTGATTCTTCTCAATGTTTTCCTGGTTTCTACTTGATTGATTTCAGCCCTCAATTTGATTATTTCCTGGCGTCTGCTCCTCCTGGGGGAGTTTGCTTCTTTTTGTTCTAGAACATTCAGCTGTGCTATTAATTCTCTAGTATGACTGTTCTCCAGTTTTTTCATGTGGGCACTTAGTGCTATAAACTTTCCTCTCAGCACTGCTTTCAAAGTGTCCCATAAGTTTGTGTATGTTGTGTCTTCATTCTCATTGAAATCGAGGAAGTCTTTAATTTCTTTTTTTATTTGTTCCTTTACCCAGGGATGGTGCAATTGTGCATTGTTCAATCTCCATGAGTTTGTAGGGTTTCTGCGATTTGTGTTATTGTTGAATTCTAATGTTAATGCATGGTGGTCTGATAAGATGCAGGGGGTTATTCCAATTTTTTTGTATCTGTGGAGATTTGCTATGTTTCCTATTATGTGGTCAATTTTAGAGAAGGTTCCATGTGGTGCCGAGAAGAAGGTATATCCCTTTGTATTTGGGTGGAATGTTCTATAGATGTCTGTTAAACCCAGTTGGGTCATAACTTCTATTAATTCTTTTGTTTCTTTGTTAAGTTTCTGTCTGGAGGTCCTATCTAGCGGTGAGAGCGGAGTGTTGAAGTCTCCTACTATTAGTGTGTGAGATTTTATGTGCATTTTGAGCTTTAGTAATGTTTCTTTCACGAATGTAGGTGCCTTTGTATTTGGGGCGTAGATATTTAAAATCGAGACTTCGTCTTGATGTATTTTTCCTTTGATGAATATGAAGTGCCCTTCTTCATCTCTTTTGATTGATTTTAATTTGAAGTCTAATTTGTTAGATATTAGGATTGCTACGCCCGCTTGTTTCTTGGGGCCGTTTGATTGGAAGATCTTTTCCCAGCCCTTTACTCTGAGATAACGTCTGTCTTTGGTGTTGAGATGTGTTTCTTGTATGCAGCAGAAGGAAGGGTTCTGTCTTCGTATCCATTCTGCTAGTCTGTGTCTTTTTATAGGTAAGTTGAGGCCATTGACATTGAGGGATATTAATGACCATTGATTGGTGATCCTTGT
>NW_024432652.1:0-742 GCF_017639785.1 Mesocricetus auratus
ATTATGTGAATTCGTCTCATTATTTGATCATTGTGGAAGCTTATGGTCATCACTCCAGGGATGCATTATGGGACGTCTTCTCATTTTTAATCACTTAAATCATTAATGAGGCATATGGACAACTCCCCAGCGGTGTATAATGTGATTTCATCTCAATATTAAGTTCCTTATATCAATGATGAGGTCTATGGGCATCTCCCCAGGAGTTAATCCTGCGACTTAATGTCTTTATTTATTCACTTAAATCAATCATGAGGTCTATGGGAATTGTCCCAGTGGTGAATATTGCAATATCAACTTATTATTTAGTTACATAAATCAAAGATGATGTCTCTGTGTGTCTCCCCCTGGGTGATTTATGAGAGGTCATCTCATTTGATTCCTAAAACCAATGATGAGGTGTATGGGCACCTCCCCACCACCCCATGGATGAAGTATGTGATGTCATCTCAATATTTAGTCACTTACATCAAAATTTAGGTCTATAGGCGTCTCACTACTGGAAAACTACAAGACTTCATCTCATTATTTAGTCACTTAAATCAATGGTGAGGTCTATGGGTGTCTCCCCAGGGATAATTATGTAATGTCATCTCATTATTTGGTCACTTAAATCAATGATGAGGTCTAAGGCATTGCCCTAGTGGTGAATCATGCTATAAAATGCAATTTTTAGTCATTTAAATCAATGGTGAGGAGTATGGAACTCTCCTCAGGCATGAGTTATAAATTGTAATCTCAT
>NW_024432653.1:0-2354 GCF_017639785.1 Mesocricetus auratus
AGTTAACCTTTGTCTGTTCAGCTGTTTCTGGGGGTTACACCAGCCCAGTGTTAATCCCTTTGATCATCAATCCTCCCTCTCTGTTACTGGCTTTCTTGAGTTCAGCTCAGTACTTAACCAAGGGAGTCTGCCTCTTTTTCGATCAGCCACTAAATGAAGTTTCTGTTTCCCAGAATCTCTGGCCATAGGATTGTAGGCTGGCACTCCACAGATCTATGTCTAAA
This sequence comes from Mesocricetus auratus, assembly GCF_017639785.1. Classification (NCBI taxonomy): domain Eukaryota; kingdom Metazoa; phylum Chordata; class Mammalia; order Rodentia; family Cricetidae; genus Mesocricetus; species Mesocricetus auratus. The sequence continues at coordinate 225 of NW_024432653.1, forward strand.
ATCCATATATGAGAGAGTACATGCCATGTTTCTCTTTTTTGTGACTGGTAACCTCACTCAGGATGGGTTCTTCTAGTGGCATCCATTTGCCTGCGAATCTCATTATTCCATTACTTTTTTCTGCTGAATAGTACTCCATTGTGTAGATGTACCACATTTTCTCTATCCACTCTTCGGTTGAGGGACATTTAGGTTGCTTCCAAGTTCTGGCTATTACAAATAAAGCTGCTATGAACATAGTGGAAAAGACATCTTTGTTGTATGAATGGTCATCTTTTGGATATATGCTTAAGAGTGGAGTTGCTGGGTCTTGTGGTAGGTTTATTCTCATTTTTCTAAGGAATCTCCATACTGATTTCCAAAGTGGCTGAACTAGTTGGCACTGCCACCAGCAATGGAGGAGTGTCCCCCTTTCACCACATCGTCTCCAGCATAAATTGTCATTTGTGATTTGATTTTAGCCATTCTGACAGGAGCGAGATGGTATCTCAGAGTTGTTTTGATTTGCATTTCCCGGATGGCTAAGGATGTTGAGCACTTTCTCAAGTGCCTCTCAGCCATTTTAGACTCCTCTATTGAAAACTCTCTATTTAGTTCTGCAGCCCACTTTTTAATTGGGTCCTTTGATGTTTTGCAGACTTGCTTCTTGAGTTCTTTGTAAATTTTGGTGATCAACCCTCTGTCAGATGTGGGATTAGTGAATATTTTTTCCCATTTTGTGGGTTGCCTTTTTGTCTTGCTGACTGTGTCCTTTGCCTTACAGAAGCTTTTCAGTTTCAGTAGGTCCCATTTATTAATTGTTGATCTCACTGTCTGTGCTACTGGTGTTATGTACAGGAAGCTGTCTCCTGTACCAATTCGTTCAAGGGTACCACCCACTTTCTCTTCTAAGAGGTTCAGTGTGGCTGGATTTATGTTGAGGTCTTTGATACATTTGGACTTAAGTTTTGTGCATGGTGATAAACCATGTATCGTTCCGCATTCTTCTATATGCCAGTCTCCAGTTATGCCAGGACCATTTGTTGAAGATGCTTTCTTTATTCCATTGTATATTTTTAGCTTCTTTGTCAAAGATCAGATGTTCGTACGTGTGTGGGTTAATACCCGGGTTTTCAATTCGATTCCATTGGTCTACCTGTATATTTTTGTGTCAATACCAAGCTGTTTTCAGGACTATAGCTCTATAATAGAGCTGGAATTCAGGGATGGTGATGCCTCCGGACGTTGCCTTGTTGAACAGGGTTGTTTTGGCTATCCTGGGTCTTTTGTTTTTCCATACAAAATTGATTATTGTTCTTTCAAGGTCTGTGAAGTATTGTGCTGGGATTTTAATGGGGATAACATTTGAATCTGTAGGTTGCTATTGGCAGGATTGCCATTTTTAATACTTTGATCCTACCTATCCAAGAGCATGGGAGATCTTTCCATTTTCTGAGGGCTTCTTTAATTTCTTTCATTAAAGATTCAAAGTTCTTACGATACAGGTCTTTCACTTGTTTGGTTATCGTTACCCCAAGGTATTTTATGTTCTTTGTGGCAATTGTAAAAGTTGATGTTTCTCTGATTTATTTTTCAGCCTTTTTATCATCTGTATATAGTAGGGCTACTGATTTTCTTGAGTTGATCTTGTAGTTGCCACTTTGCTGAGGGTGTTAATCAGCTGTAAGAGTTCCCTGGTAGAGTTCTTTGGGTCATTGATGTAAACTATGATATCCTCTGCAAACAGTGAAAGTTTGACCTCTTCCTTCCCAATTTGTATCCCCTTGATCCCCCTTTGTTGTCGTATGGCAATAGTTAGAACTTCAAGTACCATGTTGAAAAGGTATGGAGAGAGTGGACAGCCTTGTTTTGTTCCTGATTTTAGAGGAATTGCTTTGAGTTTCTCTCCATTTTGTTTGATGTTGGCTGTTGGTTTACTGTATACAGCTTTTATTATGTTTAAGTATGTCCCTGTTATCCCAGATCTCTCCAAGACCTTTATCATGAAGGGGTGTTGGATTTTGTCAAAGGCTTTTTCAGCATCTAGTGAGATGATCATGTGATTTTTGTTTTTCAGCTTGTTTATATGGTGGATTATGTTGATGGATTTTCGTATGTTGAACCATCCCTGCATCCCTGGGATGAAACCTA
>NW_024432654.1:0-1079 GCF_017639785.1 Mesocricetus auratus
CAGCTTGTATCCGTAGTTTTCAATAAGGTACACGTGTAGAATCTCACAAGGCATTGTATCACTAGTTTTCAATAAGGTATATGAGTAGAATCTCACACAGGTTTATATCATTAATTTTCAAGAAGTTACGCTTGTAGTTCCTCACACAGTGTTGTATTTATGGTTTTCAAGAAGTATCGATTATAGATTCTCACACAGAGTTGTTTCATTAGTTTTCAAGAAGTTACACATGTAGATTCTCACACAGTGTTGTATCAATAATTTCCAAGAAGTTATACGGGTAGATTCTCAAACTGTGTTGTATCATTATTTTTCAATAAGGTACAAGTGTAGATTCTCAAACAGGGTTGTATCTTTAGTTTTCAATAAGTTATACTTGTAAATTCTCACACAGAGTTGTGTCGTTAGTTATCAAGTTTCTCACACTGTGTTGTATCGCTAGTTTTCAAGTAGTTACACTTATAGATTCTCACACAGTTTTGTATCGTTAGTTTTCAAGAAATTACGCATGTAGTTTCTCACATAGTGTTTTATCGATATTTTCCAAGAAGTTACACGGGTAGATTCTCATACTGTGTTGTATCTTTAGTTTTCAATAAGGTACACGTGTAGATTCTCAAACTGCATTGTATTGTTAATTTTCAGTAAGTTACCCCTATAGATTCTCACACCTCTGTATATGGTTTGTTTTCAATAAGGTACACGTGTAGAATCTCAAACAGCATTGTATCATTAGATTTCAATATGTTATGCCCGTAGATTCTCACACAGCTTTCTATCTTTTGTTTTCAAGAAGGTTCCATTGTACAATCTCACCCAGTGTTGTACTGTTATTTTTCAAGAAATTACGAATATATTTCCTCACACAGTGTCGTATGGATGGTTTTCAAGAAGTATCTCTTATAGATTCTCACACTGAGTTGTTTCGTTAGTTTTCCAGAAGTTACATATGTAATTTCTCACACAGTGTTGTATCAAAACTTTCCAAGTAGTTACACATGTAGTTTCTCACACAAGGTTATAAATCTAGTTTTGAAGAAGTTACATGTGTAGACTCTCACACAGTGTAATATCATTAG
>NW_024432655.1:0-35047 GCF_017639785.1 Mesocricetus auratus
GAATTTTTTGAAATGAGCCAACATGCCCAGTTATATTAAATAATCTACATTGATTTTCTGTGCATGTCTTTTGATGGAATGTACACATGTGTAGCCAATGAATTGCTGGGGACAAAGAAAGGTAGAAGAGAGCATTAGATTCCCAAGAAATGGAGCTATGGTCAAGTGTTAGCCATGTAGTTGTTGGGAATCAAACTTTGGTCATGTAGCAAGAGCAGTCTGTGCTAAAAAATACTGAGAATATCTCCCAAACCATATTATTGTTTTAAATAAGATTGTGGTTTTTTGATGAAAACTCATAATTGTGATTCCAAATCTCATACTGCAAGTACAGGGGTTGTTAATCTGAGGCATTACACTTCCTGGTTTTCTTTTTCATTTCTCAAAATGCCAGTTTTAATATAAATTTCAATTAAGACATTTTCTTCCCAGGCAGTTATTGTACATGTTTTTAATCCCAGCACTCAGGAGACAGAGGCATGCACATTTCTGTGAGTTTGTGGCCATCCTGATCTACAAAGTGGGTTCCATGTCAGTCAAGACTCTTTCACTTATAAAGTCTCACAATCTAAAACCAGTCAACTTTGCATGGTCAGGGTGGTGTTGCAGTCCTTTAATCCCAAAATTTGGCAGGCAGAGAGAAGCAGAACACTGAGTTAGAGAGTTGACCGTTGAACAAATAGTGATCCTTAAACCAAGGTTGACTCTCCCATGCTGACCAAGCAACCATGAATCTTCTGATAACACTCCCACACCAACAAATCATAGATGTGAGCTTGTGCCTCTGTCTCTGGATCCACATCTCCTTGCCCATCTGGGCACTCCTTGCCTGTGGACTGCAGGCAGGTCTACTCAAACACAGTGGACCAAGCAAATTCCAGCAGGCTGACAGAGCTTTGCTGGTCCTGCTTCCACCCACCAGGATTGGGAGTAATTCAGACACCCACAGTGAGACCCTTCAAAGTATTGGACCTGCTTTCAATCACTGGAAAAGAACCATGGATTGGTACCCACCAGTCGTAGAAAAGACTTTGCTGACAGAACTTTCTAATGCATATCCATAAATGCAGGTTTCTCCTCCCACCTCAAACATCCAAGAATGCTAAGGTTGTTACCAGTCATTATGGGGAAGCTGTTCAGCCTTGTCCAGTGAGACCATACATGAACAACTACTTATCTCCAACCATCACAGTAGAACAAGGCATGTGGGGATAATACAAAAATATTTCCTGATCAAGCTGTCTGTCCTGTGATCAAATTTCAGATCTTTTGTAGGCTGCATCTGCCACCAACATACACTCAGTGCCTTCTCCCAACTCTCAAAGTTCTTATTACAAAGGTAATGAGAAGGGCAATCCTGTGCCTCTGAGGGCTGGACCTGTTCTGTGGACAGCTGATCTATCCCAGATCAGCCCCAGAGTCTTAAATGGCAGGAAAGTGTGGGCCTGGGGAAGATACCTAGGTTTCTTTGCTGCTTGCTGAGAATCTATTTGGCTTTCTTAAATGAGACAAATGGAGACCAAAGGAACCATATAACAAGAAACACTTTAATGGGAATAAAACTAGCTTAAATAAGTTTTAACAAGGATTAAAGCTGTGTGTCACCACATCCAATGAGTGCTTTGTCTGCATGTGTGTCTGAGTACTACATGAATTTCTACTGCACACAGAGGATAGAACAGTGGCATAGAGGGCAGGTCCTGTAAAGGAGCAGTGGTTTCTCTTACTTATGGAGTCATTGCTCTAGTATAGCAATCAGATGGAGACCTCAAGTTCTGGCAGGCAAACAGACAAATGGCAAAAGCTTTTATTATTTGGTGGAGTCTCTTGTAACATAAAACTGCAAAAAAAAGTTTCACACACCTGCCACCAGATTTTAATAAATACTTATCTATTCCAAGAAGAGTCCAGTATGGCTCCAATATCTGTGAGTCCAGTATGTGACATCATCCCATCATTTGATTATTTAATTTAATTATTTAAATTGATGATGATGTCCTGCTTCATGACTTGAGTCTGGCCAGTCCTCCCTGGGAGTTATCAATGTGACATCACATAATAACTTAATTATCTAAGTATTTGTTGAAATGATTAATACATCATCAACGATCACCAGAGTTTTGAGCCACCTTGTGGGAATGAAGTACACAGGACTATCGAATTATTGAATTATAGAATTATTCACCTCCACGATGATGTCATTGGTTAGCGGTGGGGCGGCCACGTCAAGGGTTTAGCCATGGTGGCATTGGGAGATGCAGTTGCCAGAAGCACGAGGAACACTAGGAGATGTAGTCCAACAGATGCTGGGATGCCACAGTGCCCACCGAGAGGAAGTACAAAGATTCGACACAGCTGAGCCTGGTGGTCGAGGTGGGTGCCTCGCTGCTCCTCCTCCATCTCCTTGCCTTTGCTGTGCTGCACTACCACAAGAACAAATGGCAGCAGCACAGGGGTTATCTGCACCATTGCTGCTGCAGGCATTGCAGGGGGAAGGGGGTGTTGCCTGGGATGACATCACAGCGCAAGAAAAGTAGCTCTGCTAGAGAAAATGCTGCACCGGTTCCATCATGAAGGGATGTGGCAGCATTAAGACTGCAGGAACCTGGTCGCCCGCAGTGATGACATCATCCTGACCGGGCTCATCAGGCGAGTTCCTCCGATCCTGTGACTGCTAAATTTTTGAATTTTTTTTTGGTTTTTATGAGACAGGGTTTCTCTGTATTGTTTTGGAGGCTATTGGTCCAGCCCGGCCTCGAACTCACAGAGATCCGCGTGCCTCTGCCTCCCAAGTGCTGGGATTAAGGGCGTACACTACCACCGCCAGGCCAAATTGTTGAATTTTTAAAATCCATGACGACGGCATCCTTTGTGAGCTGGGTTTTGCCTGTCCTCCTGGGAACTGATTATACAAAACTGTCCAACTGTTTAATTATTTAATTATCTAAAGCCTTCATGACATAATCTGTTATCAGTGACATCTGGAGCCACATTGTGGGAGTCAAGGGTGACAGAACTCACCTGATTTTCTAATTATTCAGATCTGTCATTATCTATGTGCGGATGAGCAGAGACTGTCTCCATCTTAATCGTACGACGTTTCATTATTTACTTACTACAAACAACCATGGTTTTCTATGAAGTGTATGCTCAGGTTGGGTTTTTTCTCTACCTTGCCATTATCACTAGTGTTATCCTTCAAGGAAAATGAAGAGGATATACGTGTGTTTCCTTATTTCTTTATACTTCCATAATCATTTCCTTAGATGCATTAGAAAACACAGGTAATTTTCTCAGGAATAGTATAGGCATGTATGTGTATATAGACTTCATACTTTGAGTACAAGCATTTGATGTCAGGTGTGGAACATGGATATTTTTGCATTATGTAGTAGGTATATATGATAGTGACACCAAAGAAACAAACTCACTTCATCTTTCTGTATTGGAAATTTTATTGTAGTCAAAATCACCTGGAAGTTTCAGACATCCAACTCTGTTGGAATTTACAGTTACAAGAGTTTGACAGCACACTTGACTAAATACCCAGTTAAAGAATGAAGAGTTTGAAATTTTTATTCATGAAAGTATAGTCAATATAATCAATAGGGGCTTAAAAAGGGAATTTAATATATAAATCTTATAGTCTTAGCAAAATATCAGAAATAAAAGAAAAAAATGTATGACCAAAAAATAACAAAACTTGCAAGCAAAATAAAGAAATCTAAAATCTCAAAGCAAACATACTTCAAGCCAATAAACTATACAAGAAAGTTAAGATTAGCATTATTTTCAACAGTCAGATTTAGTTGCACTGTCTACACATTTTGGCCAGCTTTGGACACACAATAGGAAGCCAGCCACAGATTATAATAACCTTTTCATGACAAGTATAGCCAGGCTACTCTGGGGCATTTGAGGTCTAGCAATCATCAAGGATGGATGTGTTGGTTCTGTAGTGGAAAATATTACTGGTTCTGGTTTTTTATGGATTCCTTCTGCATCCTCAATTCCCTGAAAGTGTGCTGTGAAAGAAAGTCAATCAAATCCAAAAGCAACCTTTTTCTGTCTATACCTTGAGAAAATCGCTCCAATTCACAGATAGGAAATCAATGTCAAGAAGGAAAATCCACCCTCAAAGCTCATGGAATATGCAAATGTGAAACAATTGAGAACACTCGCCTGTAAAATTCAGTGCCGCTGTTACAACATATGGGCCTGCACAAAGCTCTCATGCCCTAAATCTTGCTCCAGCTCATGTTACAACGTTTCTGACCAGGAGGAGGAACAAGGAATTTAGAACACAGCCCTGTGGGATCCTGCCATGGCAGCTCTCAAGCTTTTACCTCACAAAAAACACAAGTGTGCCTTGCAAAACATTGATCTTTTGAGAGAAGTAAGGTTTTGTATCCCTAAGGAACAAGGTTTACAGAGTAGCTTGTCCTTGAATATTTTAATTCATTAACAGGTGTCACATATTGATCTGACTACTGTTGTTTATACTTTATGAGAAAGAACAGAACATTCTTCAACAGTCTGGTGACAACATTATGACAAAAGGAATAGCATATTAAAACAATTGATAATAGCATAGGTGTGAAACACCGAATGTACATGGTAATTTACCCATGGATGACCTCTTTGCATAAATAGACATAATATATCATTTCAGCTTAGACAACTGGACAAGTTCATGGGGAATCCTCATGCCTAAATCCTGGGAAGTAACTACTCATCCAGGCAATTTGCAAGATGGAGCCTATCATCGTGGAGCAACGTTTCCTCAGATGTGTGCCTGCAAACACAGGCTCTTCGGGGGGGGGCTCTCATTTAATAAAGAAAACCAGACTCATTTTCCTATGGATGAAAGCTGGGAATCTACATCCTGATTCTATATCAGAATATGATGTAGAGCACACTGTGAAAGTTCTGAACAATCCTAAAGCAGAAACGTCTGTCAGGGTGTCCCTCAGTGATGGGGATGAGGCAATATAGCAACCGCTTTGATTCTCTGGTCACTTGCTCTAGCTGAATGCTCAGATTGTCTATCTGCTGTTTCACCTCTTTAGAAGAGCATTTGCATTGCGAGTTTCTGGCAAATTACTAGCCTGGAATACTTGACTTCCTCGAGCAATGTAAGGCAGTGAATTTCAATTTCATCCCAGAAACCCCAATTCCTGTGCCCCATTATCCAAAATCCCAGCTAAAAGCAGCATTCCCCATGGAGCCTCCCATCTATTGCCCAGGACTTAGTGTTTTTTCTACTTTTTTGACAGTTTAAGCTGAAGCTGAAGGTCAGTTTTGTTCAGCTTCTCTCTGGTCTCTATACCCTCTCCATATTTTCTTATACGATGATTACTCAGTCTTCCCAGAACAATCATTGTTGAACCTTAAGGGCACTGAAGGACTCTCCAAAGGCAGTTGATGTTTCTACAACACATGTGATATCACAGGATTCCATACTTTCCAGGATACAATGGAATTTTCTGGGAAAAGCTGCTGACCCCTACATCCTCTGTTCAGAGGACATCTTGTAAGTGCTTGCCTGTGAATCTCTGCATGTGCTTCAATAAGTTCCTGGATGAAAAGGCTCTGATGACAATAAGGTTTCTCAGTCATCTTATTGCCAAAGATGACTGGTTCAGACACCCATTCCACTTTTGGTATGAGTCTTATCTAATGACTTCCTGTGAGATCTTCAGAGTTTCCTTCACACCAGTCTTCTCCCTAATCCTGAAATGCCCCATCAAGATATTTTTTTCATTACTTGCCACCTCATTCTGGTGTAGAAGACTCCCAACCCACATCCTCCATGACTAATTTCCCAGGAGATCTCTTTAATTCCTCTTTCGAGAGAAATCTCTACATCCTTTTTCAGTGCTCCATGTTACCTAGTCTGTCTGAGTCTGTGTGTTGAAGCCTGGATTTCATTTATCTTACAGCTATTATCCAGTTATAAGTATATACTATGATTGTTTATCTGAGCCTGGGCAACCTCACTCAGGATGACTTTTTCCTACTTGTACAGAAATGCCTGTAAATTTCATGAATTTCCACATTTTCTTTATTTATTCTTCAGTTCTAGGACATCTAGATTATTTTCAGGGTATGTCTATTAAGAATAACACTGCTATGAACCTAGCTGACGAAGTGTTCTTATCAGATGATTGAACATCCTTTGGGTACATGATCAAGATTGGTATAGTAGAATTTGAGGCACATTAATCCCAATTTTCAAAGAAACAGCCAAATTGATGACTAAAGCAGTTGTTCAAGTTTGCACTACAATTGAAGTTAAAAGTGTTCTGCTACAGGGAGACCAGGGGAGGAGCTGTTCCATCCCCTGGATCAGGTACAACAGGATACAGCAAAGGGTCCAGGGGACCAGGTGGGAGGCTAAACATCCCAGATTCCTGTTCTGCTTCTCCACCCACCAGACCAGAACAAGGACTAGGAGTAGAAGAACTACCAGATTATTGGAATTGCTAGCACCCACCAAAAGGGAGTTCTGGTCCCCTAACCACCAGACCATTAAGGAGATCTTTCTGCACCCACTAGAAGAAGAAATGGGAAAGAGACAATACAAAAACACACTCAGCAACAGAAAAACAAATATGACACTACCAGATTCTAGAGACTCCACACCAGCAAGACTCCAACATTCCAATGCAAACGAAGCAGAAGAGAATGACCTTAAAACCACTTTCATGAAAATGATAGAGGCCCTAAAAGAGGATATAGGAAAATCCCTAAAGAAATGGAAGAAAAAACAAACCAAAAAATGCAAGAAATGGAAGAAAAAGCAAACCAAAAAATGCAAGAAATGGAAAAAAACAAACCAAAACAGGCAGGAAATGGAAGAAGGAACGAAGCAAAAAATGCAAGAAATGGAAGAAAAAGAAAACCAAAAAATGCATGGAATGGAAGAAAGAAGAAACCAAAAAATTCATAAATGGCAACAAATGGATGAAAAGATAAACCGAAAATTGCAAGAAAAAATTCAAACACTGCAAGGGTTGAAAACTGAAATAGAGACAATTAAAAAAACACAATCTGAGGCCAGCATGGGACCGATCCAGAAACCTTGAATTTGAGAGTCAATGAGGAGGCCTGGGCTACCTATGGGGTCCTGAGCAGTGGATCAGTGTTTATCCCTCGAATACTAACAGACATCATATGTCCATAACACAAAGAGGGTTGCTCTCTCTGCCTGGACTCTTAGGGAAGTGCCTGGCCCCTACCCTGACTCCCTCTACATGACTTTATATAAATGCTGTATTTTTTCCTTTTATTGTTTGGTATTTGGCAGCTAGAGTCCCAGCTCTGAAATTATTGGACTGAGTTTATACTTGCTTATGAATTCCTGCCATGAGTTTTGCATTTTTATAGCCAGCCTTCCTCACCTTAAATTATTCCATATATCTTTTGACTCTGGGCTTTTACCTTTCTCTATTTCTTTGTACATTTTTCTACTTCTTCCTCTGTAGCTTGCTCTTTAGCTGTGTGACTGGCCCCTGGAATTGTTTCTCCTTCATTTCTTGTTTCTCAAACCTCACATCCCAAATTGTTCCTCATATTTATTCTTTCTACCTGACAGGACTGTCAATACTTCCTCTTGTGTGGCTATTGCATGTTCAGCTCTTTATTAGACCATCCAGGTGTTTTAGGTGGCAAAGTAATGCTGCATCACATAGTTAAACATAAGAAACTTAAAACAGTGCAACATATATTTGCATCATTAAACAAATGTTCTGTAGCATAAACAAAGGTAACAAATCTTCAACTAATATCCCACAGCATTTAAAGTTCTCCAAGTGCTGCATAATGAAGTGTCTATAATTAGAGATGAGAGCTACACTTATCTGTGGGGTATACATTTAAGCACTAAGAATGCAGATAGATAAACAAGGTGGTGGTGTCTCATGCCTTCAATCATAGCACTCATAAGCCAGAGACAGGTTGGTCTATATGAATTCGAGGCCAGCCTGGTCTAAAGTGTGAGTTCCAGGAAAGGCTTCCAAGCTACAGAGAAACCCTGTCTGGAAAAACAAAAACAACAACAAAAAATGCAGATAGATGTTATACTGGTTTGAGAAACTAGCAATAGTGGACTTCTCCAGTAGGTTTAGTTGTCAATAAGCCAAGATAATTGGCTGTGTTTACAGAATTTTCACTTATAGAGTGTGTCTCAGTGCTGTTACAAAGTGGTTAGTTATTTTCAACAATTGTATTTTCATGATATCTTGTCATGCTGATAAATGCTTTGTATAGTAGGAATCACTGTTGGGTAGTTCAATTGATTAGTTTATTCCTTGGCAGACTGCACAATACTTTCTAGTGATATGAGAGCTAGTCTTAGTGAAGAGTCTTACTGGTAGTCACAACTCAATTCTGCCAAATCCTGAGATAGAAACAGATGTTTCTTTAGCAATAGGGACTTATCTTCAAATTCTGGGGACAACCAAGGGCAATGGAAGTAGCTTATAATATTTTAGTGGATCTTTGGTGCTCTAGTGACAAATTAATCTATATAATTTATATGTGTACTTTTTTGTCAGATTGACTATTGGTTCTTGGCTGAATCAATCACTATCTCCCTAGCTGAATAAAAACCTTAAGGATATAATATTTTGAATTTATTTAAAACTTTATATTATATGCTAAATATACTCACTAAAATATTCACATTTATTATTATCTTTATATTTATTTTTCTCATTTTCTATTTCCATTTATGTTTGTTAAATGAAAGTATGCTACCCAGGCTAACAATGCTGATTGTAATAACCATAGACTATCTCACAGAAAAACCAATATCATGTTTAGTAAACCTCTGTTAGTGATGTTGGTTAGGGTTTAGTGACCCCTGAACAAGTTATATGCCGCTGGATTTTCATTGGTTTACACTCAAAGCTTGACAAACTATATGGCTTTCACTATCCTGCATGTATGCTCTCAAATTTTCTAGCATCATTTTTTGAAGATGTTATTTTTATTGCAGTTCATAATTTACCTGTATTTTTATTCCACTTAAAATTTACAATATATGCATTCTTACTTAGTGATGTTTAAACAATTGTCACTGTATCATATGCAAGATAAAAATTAGTATTTAATCTGGTACAGAATTGAACAATATACATGATCTTGCTTGGGAACTGAATCCAAAAACTCCTAGTAAATATATGGAAAGATATTTTCGTTGTTTTATTTTTTCCATTTTTTCTTTCATACAGTACAAACTGACAGCAGTTTCCCCTCCCTTAACACCTTGCTGTCCCATTACTCTACTTCCTCTCATTCTCCTTTTTCCGTCAGAAAATGGCAGGCATCACTGAGAGAGAACCTACATACAAGCTACATTAGGACTCTGCACTTTCTACACCTACCTAGTGGTAATCCAGGTTAAGTACATCGTGGTAGCATGGCTAACTGAATCATCTAAGTATGGCTCATAGGGACTCACAGAGAGTGAAGCTGCAATCACAGAGCCTATATGGGAATGATATTTAAAACCAAAAGTAAGTTAAATTTTAATATATGAAACATTCATTAACTGGAAAATAATCCAATTATTGACAAATATTTCCTGTTTGACTTACATGTGTCTTAGGTTTTATTTCATTAGTTAGAAAACATTGTCATCAAATTGTTTAATTAAAACTTAACTGTATAAATTTTATCTCCCTTTTCTTCCTGCTAGCCACTATTATGGTCCCCTGATATCAATTTAAAATCCTACTTATAATAATTATTGTTAGCTATGTGTATTGCATGACTGTATACAAATGTATGAAGACAAACTGCTGAATTTATTTTTGTTGCTTGTGTATGTTTTCCAAAACTATGCAATTACAAATGATATGAAGATAAAAGGATAAATATCATGTGAAATATGTATTTTTTATTTACCTAAACTATCCAAATTAAAAATGAGAATATGCCAGAGAGATAAAAAAGTAAATAAAATCTAGAAAGAGAAATTTTGTTTCTCAATTTTCAGAGTCGTGATTACATTCCCTTTAATTTATTGAAACAACCATTTGAAGCAGTAGTAGAATACTATATTGAAGCAGAAATAAATGAAGGAACATTAAATAACTTGTCCTATCATTTCTCAAAATGCAATCATAATTTTCTTAAAAGGTCATTATTATAGTTGCATCTGCTTCCTTGTTCTTCACACAAGGAAATAGATGCACTCAGCAATTAGAGTGAATATGGAATCTTCACTAATCTTAGAATGAAATATTAAAAGTTATAGTTCAGATAACCACAGAGATTTATTCTAATTCTTACCAGAAATCCCACCTGATCTCCTCCTGCTGCTATCTGCTTTTTTACCACAGCTGACAAGTCTTAACCTCAGTTTCCTAAATATGTCTTTAGTCTCAGTTTTCTTTAATCAGAAAGGAAATGAACCAGCAACTTCCCACAAAGTTGCAAAGGGTAAAGGATATTAATTGTCTCAATAATGGGGATGCTACGCTAGATTTTTTTCTCCACAACCTAAGCAGCCTTTTCCTGCATTCTTGGGCAAAGTGCAAAGGAATGCACAGTTTACACAACGCCCTCTATTTCGCTTGTTCCTTTCCTGTCTTCCTGAAATCTCTACCTACCTCCATTTGTCATCTCTGGGCAGGTACAGTACCCTTCCTTTCGTGTAAGATAAAAGGGTGCAGGTAACAAGGAATAATTCTGCAATCTTGAGCTGCTCTCTGAAATTGTTAATTCCAGCCCTGGGAGGCAGAGGCAGGTTGATCTCTGAGTTCAAGGTTAGCCTGATCTACAGAGAGAGTTCCAGGACAGCCAGGGCTACAAAGAGAAACTCTGTCTCCACAAACATAATCAACAGCAACAACCAAAAAAATCTACTACCAGCCGGTGGTAACCCACATCCAGAATTCAGAGGCAGAGACAGGCATATCTCTGTGAGTTTGAGGGCAGTCTGGTCTATGTAGTAAGTTCCATGAAAACAAAGTCTAGATAAAGAAATCCTATTAGTCCGGCAATGGTTGCACACGACTTTAATCCCAGCACTTGGTTAGCCTGATCTAACAACAGCAACCACAACAACAAAAATCTACCTATCAGATGGTGGTGTCCCACACCTTTAATCCTAGCACTCAGAGGCAGAGGCAGGTGGACCTCTGTGAGAGAGAGACCTGCCTGGTCTACAAGAGCTAATTCCAAGACAGCATCCAAAGCCACAGAGAAACCCTGTCTCCAAAAAACAAAACAATACAACAACAACAAAAAGAAATCCTGTCTCACAAAAGAAACACACAAACAAAAAACTCAAAATTCAAAATTCAGGTTTGGAGGTAAGCACCTTCCCCACTGTATCATCTCACTGGTCCTTCCGTTTTTTGTTTTTAAGATCTAGTTATTTTGCCAGGCAATGATGGTACACATGGTACACACCTTTAATCCTAGCACATCCGAGGCAGAAGCAGGTAGATATAGTTCCAGGACAGTCTCCAAACTACAGAGAAACCCTGTCTCAAAAAACTGAAAAATACTCTCTCCATACCTTTTCAACATGGTACTTGAAGTTCTAGCTATTGCCATACGACAACAAAGGGGGATCAAGGGGATACAAATTGGGAAGGAAGAGGTCAAACTTTCACTGTTTGCAGACGATATGATAGTTTACATCAGTGATCCAAAGAACTCTACCAGGGAACTCTTACAGCTGATTAACACCTTTAGCAAAGTGGCAGGCTACAAGATCAACTCAAGAAAATCAGTAGCCCTACTATATACAGATGAAAAAAGGGCTGAAAGAGAAATCAGAGAAACATCACCCTTTACAATTGCCACGAACAACATAAAATACCTTGGGGTAACGCTAACCAAACAAGTGAAAGACCTATATCGTAAGAACTTTGAATCTTTAAAGAAAGAAATTAAAGAAGCCCTCAGAAAATGGAAAGATCTCCCATGCTCTTGGATAGGTAGGATCAATGTAGTAAAAATGGCAATCCTGCCAAAAGCAATCTACAGATTCAATGCAATCCCCATTAAAATCCCAGCACAATTCTTCACAGACCTTGAAAGAACAATAATCAATTTTGTATGGAAAAACAAAAGACCCAGGATAGCCAAAACAACCCGGTTCAACAAGGCAACGTCCGGAGGCATCACCATCCCTGACCTCAAGCTCTATTATAGAGCTATAGTCCTGAAAACAGCTTGGTATTGGCACAAAAATAGACAGGTAGACCAATGGAATCGAATTGAAAATCCGGGTATTAACCCACACACGTACGAACATCTGATCTTTGACAAAGAAGCTAAAAATATACAATGGAATAAAGAAAGCATCTTCAACAAATGGTGCTGGCATAATTGGAGACTGGCATGTAGAAGAATGCAGATCGATCCATGTTTATCGCCATGCACAAAACTTAAGTCCAAATGGATCAAAGACCTCAACATAATCCAGCCACACTGAACCTCTTAGAAGAGAAAGTGGGTGGTACCCTTGAACGAATTGGTACAGGAGACAGCTTCCTGAACATAACACCAGTAGCACAGACAGTGAGATCAACAATTAATAAATGGGACCTACTGAAACTGAGAAGCTTCTGTAAAGCAAAGGACACAGTCAGCAAGATAAAAAGGCAGCCCACAGAATGGGAAAAAATATTGACTAATCCCACATCTGACAGAGGGTTGATCTCCAAAATTTACAAAGAACTCAAGAAGCAAGTCTCCAAAACACCAAAGGACCCTATTAAAAAGTGGGCTGCAGAACTAAATAGAGAGTTTTCAATAGAGGAGTCTAAAATGGCTGAGAGGCACTTGAGAAAGTGCTCAACATCCTTAGCCATCTGGGAAATGCAAATCAAAACAACTCTGAGATACCATCTCACTCCTGTCAGAATGGCTAAAATCAAAAACACCAATGACAATTTATGCTGGAGAGGATGTGGTGAAAGGGGGACACTCCTCCATTGCTGGTGGGAGTGCCAACTGGTTCAGCCACTTTGGAAATCAGTATGGAGATTCCTCAGAAAAATGGGAATAAACCTACCACAAGACCCAGCAACTCCACTCTTAGGCATATATCCAAAAGATGCCCATTCATACAACAAAGATGTCTGTTCCACTATGTTCATAGCAGCTTTATTTGTAATTGCCAGAACTTGGAAGCAACCTAGATGTCCCTCACCTGAAGAGTGGATAGAGAAAATGTGGTACATCTACACAATGGAGTACTATTCAGCAGAAAAAAATAATGGAATCATGAGATTCGCAGGCAAATGGATGACACTAGAAGAAACCATCCTGAGTGAGGTAACCCAGTCACAAAAAGAGAAACATGGCATGTACTCTCTCATATATGGATTTTAGACATAGATCTGGGGAGTGCCAGCCTTCAATCCTATGGCCAGAGAGTCTGGGAAACAGAAACTTTATTTAGTGGCTGATCGAAGAAGAGGCAGACTCCCTTGGTTAAGTACTGAGCTGAACTCAAGAAAGCCAGTAACAGAGAGGGAGGACTGATGATCAAAGGGATTAAGACTGGGCTGGTTTAAGCCCCAGAAACAGCTGACCAGACAAAGGTTAATTCTTGAATCCCAGGCATCAGCCTGGGAAGCCAGCTTGGGACTGATCAAGACCCCCTGAATC
The DNA here is from genome assembly GCF_017639785.1 of Mesocricetus auratus. Classification (NCBI taxonomy): domain Eukaryota; kingdom Metazoa; phylum Chordata; class Mammalia; order Rodentia; family Cricetidae; genus Mesocricetus; species Mesocricetus auratus. Next base: position 13,639 of record NW_024432655.1, read on the forward strand.
TGGGTGTCAGTGAGGAGGCCTAGGGAATCTATTGAGCCTTGGGCAGCAGATCAGTACCCATCCCAAGTATACACACGGACTTTGGACTTCCATAGAACAATGTGAGGTGCACTCTCACCCGAAATCTTGGGGAAGGGTCTAGGCCCTGCCCTATATAAAATGACAGACTATGCACACCCCTATGGAGGGCCTCACCCTCCCTGGGGAAATGAGGGGATAACGGGGGGGGGGCTGGAGAAGGAGAGTCAAGAGGGTTCCAAACTGACGGTAGTACCTGTTTCTACTCAATGAAACTGGAAAAGGCATGATGTAACTGAAATGGAAAACTAAGTTACGTATTGTTTATCGTTAGTTTTCATGAAGTTAAGCACAGAGATTCCCACACAGTGTTGTATCGTTAGTTTTCATGAAGTTAAGCAAGGGGATTCTCACACAGTGTTGTATCGTTAGATTTCATGAAGTTGAGCACATAGTATCACACAGTTTTGTATGGTTAGTTTTCATGAAGTTAAGCACGGAGATTCTCACACAGTGTTGTATCGTTAGTTTCATGAAGTTAAGCACAGATATTTCAACTCAGTGTTCTATCATTAGATTTCGTGAAGGTCAGCACATAGTTTCACACACAGTGTTGTATCGTTAGTTTTCATGAACTTAAGCACAGAGATTCTCACACAGTGTCGTATAGTTAGTTTTCATGATTTGAGCACATACTATCACACACAGTATTGTATCATTAGTTTTCATGAAGTTGAGCACATAGTTTCACACACAGTGTTGTATCGTTAGTTTTCATGAAGTTGAGCACATAGTATCACACACAGTGTTGTATTGTTAGTTTTCATGAAGTTAAGCACAGAGATTCACACACAGTGTTGTATCGTTAGTTTTCATGAAGTTAAGCAGGGGGATTTTCACACAGTGATGTATTGTTAGTTTTCATGAAGTTGAGCACATAGTATCACACACAGTGTTGTATCGTTAGTTTCCATGAAGTTATGCACAGAGATTCCCACACAGTGTTCTATCGTTAGATTTCGTGAAGTTCAGCACACAGATTCACACACAGTGTTGTATCGTTAGTTTTCATGAAGTTAAGCAAAGGGATTCTCACACAGTGTTGTATCGTTAGTTTTCATGAAGTTGAGCACATAGATTCATACACAGTGTTGTATCGTTAGTTTTCATGAAGTTAAGCAGGGGGATTCTCACACAGTGTTGTATCGTTAGATTTTGTGAAGTTCAGCACATAGTTTCACACACAGTGTAGTATCGTTAGTTTTATGAAGTTAAGCACAGAGATTCCCACTCAGTGCTCTATAGTTAGTTTTCATGAAGTTCAGCACATAGTTTCACACACAGTGTTGTATCGTTAGTTTTCATGAAGTTAAGCACAGAGATTCTCACACAGTGTTGTATCGTTAGTTTTCATGAAGTTGAGCACATAGATTCATACACAGTGTTGTATCGTTAGTTTTCATGAAGTTAAGCAAGGAGATTCACACACAGTGTTGTATCATTAGTTTTTTGATGTTCAGCACATAGTTTCACACACAGTCTTGTATCGTTAGTTTTCATGAAGTTAAGCACAGAGATTCACACACAGTGTTGTATCGTTAGTTTTCATGAAGTTAAGCACGGAGATTCACACACAGTGTTGTATCGTTAGTTTTCATGAAGTTGAGCACATAGTATCACACACAGTGTTGTATCGTTAGTTTTCATGAAGTTGAGCACAGAGATTCACACACAGTGTTGTATCGTTAGTTTTCATGAAGTTGAGCACATAGTATCACACACAGTGTTGTATCGTTAGTTTTCATGAAGTTAAGCACAGAGATTCCCACACAGTGTTGTATCGTTAGTTTTCATGAAGTTCAGCACATAGTTTCACACACAGTGTTGTATCGTTAGTTTTCATGAAGTTAAGCACAGAGATTCTCACACAGTGTTGTATCGTTAGTTTTCATGAAGTTGAGCACATAGTTTCACACACAGTGTTGTATCGTTAGTTTTCATGAAGTTAAGCACAGAGATTCACACACAGTGTTGTATCGTTAGTTTTCATGAAGTTAAGCAGGGAGATTCTCACACAGTGTTGTATCGTTAGTTTTCATGAAGTTGAGCACATAGTATTCACACACAGTGTTGTATCGTTAGTTTTCATGAAGTTAAGCACAGAGATTCACACACAGTGTTGTATCGTTAGTTTTCATGAAGTTGAGCACATAGTTTCACACACAGTGTTGTATCGTTAGTTTTCATGAAGTTAAGCACAGAGATTCCACACAGTGTTGTATCGTTAGTTTTCATGAAGTTAAGCACAGAGATTCACACACAGTGTTGTATCGTTAGTTTTCATGAAGTTGAGCACACAGATTCACACACAGTGTTGTATCGTTAGTTTTCATGAAGTTGAGCACATAGTATTCACACACAGTGTTGTATCGTTAGTTTTCATGAAGTTGAGCACATAGATTCACACACAGTGTTGTATCGTTAGTTTTCATGAAGTTGAGCACATAGTATCACACACAGTGTTGTATCGTTAGTTTTCATGAAGTTAAGCACGGAGATTCTCACACAGTGTTGTATCGTTAGTTTTCATGAAGTTGAGCACATAGTATCACACACAGTGTTGTATCGTTAGTTTTCATGAAGTTAAGCACAGAGATTCCCACACAGTGTTGTATCGTTAGTTTTCATGAAGTTACAGCACATAGTTTCACACACAGTGTTGTATCGTTAGTTTTCATGAAGTTAAGCAGGGAGATTCTCACACAGTGTTGTATCGTTAGTTTTCATGAAGTTGAGCACATAGTATCACACACAGTGTTGTATCGTTAGTTTTCATGAAGTTAAGCACGGAGATTCTCACACAGTGTTGTATCGTTAGTTTCATGAAGTTAAGCACAGAGATTCCCACTCAGTGTTCTATCGTTAGATTTCATGAAGTTCAGCACATAGTTTCACACACAGTGTTGTATCGTTAGTTTTCATGAAGTTAAGCACAGAGATTCTCACACAGTGTCGTATAGTTAGTTTTCATGAAGTTGAGCACATAGTTTCACACACAGTGTTGTATCGTTAGTTTTCATGAAGTTAAGCACAGAGATTCCCACACAGTGTTGTATCGTTAGTTTTCATGAAGTTAAGCAGGGAGATTCTCACACAGTGTTGTATCGTTAGTTTTCATGAAGTTAAGCACAGAGATTCCCACACAGTGTTGTATCGTTAGTTTTCATGAAGTTAAGCACGGAGATTCTCACACAGTGTTGTATCGTTAGATTTTCATGAAGTTCAGCACATAGTTTCACACACAGTGTTGTATCGTTAGTTTTCATGAAGTTAAGCACAGAGATTCTCACACAGTGTTGTATCGTTAGTTTTCATGAAGTTAAGCACAGAGATTCTCACACAGTGTTGTATCGTTAGTTTTCATGAAGTTAAGCACAGAGATTCCCACACAGTGTTGTATCGTTAGTTTTCATGAAGTTGAGCACACAGATATCACACACAGTGTTGTATCGTTAGTTTTCCTGAAGTTGAGCACATAGTTTCACACACAGTGTTGTATCGTTAGTTTTCATGAAGTTAAGCACAGAGATTCCCACACAGTGTTGTATCGTTAGTTTTCATGAAGTTAAGCAGGGGGATTCTCACACAGTGTTGTATCGTTAGTTTTCATGAAGTTGAGCACATAGTATCACACACAGTGTTGTATCGTTAGTTTTCATGAAGTTAAGCACAGAGATTCCCACACAGTGTTGTATCGTTAGTTTTCATGAAGTTTAGCACATAGTTTCACACACAGTGTTGTATCGTTAGTTTTCATGAAGTTAAGCAGGGAGATTCTCACACAGTGTTGTATCGTTAGTTTTCATGAAGTTGAGCACATAGTATTCACACACAGTGTTGTATCGTTAGTTTTCATGAAGTTAAGCACAGAGATTCTCACACAGTGTTGTATCGTTAGTTTTCATGAAGTTAAGCACAGAGTATTCACACACAGTGTTGTATCGTTAGTTTTCATGAAGTTAAGCACAGAGATTCTCACACAGTGTTGTATCGTTAGTTTTCATGAAGTTGAGCACATAGATTCACACACAGTGTTGTATCGTTAGTTTTCATGAAGTTAAGCACGGAGATTCTCACACAGTGTTGTATCGTTAGTTTTCATGAAGTTAAGCACAGAGATTCCCACACAGTGTTGTATCGTTAGTTTTCATGAAGTTAAGCACATAGTTTCACACACAGTGTTGTATCGTTAGTTTTCATGAAGTTAAGCACGGAGATTCTCACACAGTGTTGTATCGTTAGTTTTCATGAAGTTGAGCACATAGTTTCACACACAGTGTTGTATCGTTAGTTTTCATGAAGTTAAGCACGGAGATTCTCACACAGTGTTGTATCGTTAGTTTTCATGAAGTTAAGCACAGAGATTCACACACAGTGTTGTATCGTTAGTTTTCATGAAGTTGAGCACATAGTTTCACACACAGTGTTGTATCGTTAGTTTTCATGAAGTTAAGCACAGAGATTCTCACACAGTGTTGTATCGTTAGTTTTCATGAAGTTAAGCACAGAGATTCCCACACAGTGTTGTATCGTTAGTTTTCATGAAGTTAAGCACAGAGATTCTCACACAGTGTTGTATCGTTAGTTTTCATGAAGTTGAGCACATAGTTTCACACACAGTGTTGTATCGTTAGTTTTCATGAAGTTAAGCACAGAGATTCTCACACAGTGTTGTATCGTTAGTTTTCATGAAGTTAAGCACAGAGATTCACACACAGTGTTGTATCGTTAGTTTTCATGAAGTTAAGCACAGAGATTCACACACAGTGTTGTATCGTTAGTTTTCATGAAGTTAAGCACAGAGATTCACACACAGTGTTGTATCGTTAGTTTTCATGAAGTTGAGCACATAGTATTCACACACAGTGTTGTATCGTTAGTTTTCATGAAGTTAAGCAGGGAGATTCTCACACAGTGTTGTATCGTTAGTTTTCATGAAGTTGAGCACATAGTATCACACACAGTGTTGTATCGTTAGTTTTCATGAAGTTAAGCACAGAGATTCTCACACAGTGTCGTATAGTTAGTTTTCATGAAGTTGAGCACATAGATTCATACACAGTGTTGTATCGTTAGTTTTCATGAAGTTCAGCACATAGTTTCACACACAGTGTTGTATCGTTAGTTTTCATGAAGTTAAGCACGGAGATTCACACACAGTGTTGTATCGTTAGTTTTCATGAAGTTAAGCACAGAGATTCACACACAGTGTTGTATCGTTAGTTTTCATGAAGTTGAGCACACAGATTCACACACAGTGTTGTATCGTTAGTTTTCATGAAGTTGAGCACATAGTATCACACACAGTGTTGTATCGTTAGTTTTCATGAAGTTGAGCACATAGTTTCACACACAGTGTTGTATCGTTAGTTTTCATGAAGTTGAGCACATAGTTTCACACACAGTGTTGTATCGTTAGTTTTCATGAAGTTGAGCACATAGTTTCACACACAGTGTTGTATCGTTAGTTTTCATGAAGTTGAGCACATAGTATCACACACAGTGTTGTATCGTTAGTTTTCATGAAGTTAAGCACAGAGATTCCCACACAGTGTTGTATCGTTAGTTTTCATGAAGTTAAGCACAGGGATTCTCACACAGTGTTGTATCGTTAGTTTTCATGAAGTTGAGCACATAGTATCACACACAGTGTTGTATCGTTAGTTTTCATGAAGTTAAGCACGGAGATTCTCACACAGTGTTGTATCGTTAGTTTTCATGAAGTTAAGCACAGAGATTCTCACACAGTGTTCGTATCGTTAGATTTCATGAAGTTCATCACATAGTTTCACACACAGTGTTGTATCGTTAGTTTTCATGAAGTTAAGCACAGAGATTCTCACACAGTGTTGTATCGTTAGTTTTCATGAAGTTGAGCACATAGTATCACACACAGTGTTGTATCGTTAGTTTTCATGAAGTTGAGCACATAGTATTCACACACAGTGTTGTATCGTTAGTTTTCATGAAGTTGAGCACATAGTATTCACACACAGTGTTGTATCGTTAGTTTTCATGAAGTTAAGCACAGAGATTCACACACAGTGTTGTATCGTTAGTTTTCATGAAGTTAAGCACGGAGATTCTCACACAGTGTTGTATCGTTAGTTTTCATGAAGTTGAGCACATAGTATCACACACAGTGTTGTATCGTTAGTTTTCATGAAGTTATGCACAGAGATTCCCACACAGTGTTCTATCGTTAGATTTCGTGAAGTTCAGCACATAGATTCACACACAGTGTTGTATCGTTAGTTTTCATGAAGTTAAGCACAGAGATTCTCACACAGTGTTGTATCGTTAGTTTTCATGAAGTTGAGCACATAGATTCACACACAGTGTTGTATCGTTAGTTTTCATGAAGTTAAGCAGGGAGATTCTCACACAGTGTTGTATCGTTAGATTTTCATGAAGTTCAGCACATAGTTTCACACACAGTGTTGTATCGTTAGTTTTCATGAAGTTAAGCACAGAGATTCCCACACAGTGTTGTATCGTTAGATTTCATGAAGTTCAGCACATAGTTTCACACACAGTGTTGTATCGTTAGTTTTCATGAAGTTAAGCACAGAGATTCTCACACAGTGTTGTATCGTTAGTTTTCATGAAGTTGAGCACATAGATTCATACACAGTGTTGTATCGTTAGTTTTCATGAAGTTAAGCACAGGAGATTCACACACAGTGTTGTATCGTTAGTTTTCATGAAGTTCAGCACATAGTTTCACACACAGTGTTGTATCGTTAGTTTTCATGAAGTTAAGCACAGAGATTCACACACAGTGTTGTATCGTTAGTTTTCATGAAGTTAAGCACAGAGATTCACACACAGTGTTGTATCGTTAGTTTTCATGAAGTTGAGCACATAGTATTCACACACAGTGTTGTATCGTTAGTTTTCATGAAGTTGAGCACAGAGATTCACACACAGTGTTGTATCGTTAGTTTTCATGAAGTTGAGCACATAGTATTCACACACAGTGTTGTATCGTTAGTTTTCATGAAGTTAAGCACAGAGATTCCCACACAGTGTTGTATCGTTAGTTTTCATGAAGTTCAGCACATAGTTTCACACACAGTGTTGTATCGTTAGTTTTCATGAAGTTAAGCACAGAGATTCTCACACAGTGTTGTATCGTTAGTTTTCATGAAGTTGAGCACATAGATTCACACACAGTGTTGTATCGTTAGTTTTCATGAAGTTAAGCACAGAGATTCCCACACAGTGTTGTATCGTTAGTTTTCATGAAGTTAAGCAGAGAGATTCTCACACAGTGTTGTATCGTTAGTTTTCATGAAGTTGAGCACATAGTATTCACACACAGTGTTGTATCGTTAGTTTTCATGAAGTTAAGCACAGAGATTCCCACACAGTGTTCTATCGTTAGATTTCATGAAGTTACAGCACATAGTTTCACACACAGTGTTGTATCGTTAGTTTTCATGAAGTTAAGCACAGGGATTCTCACACAGTGTTGTATCGTTAGTTTTCATGAAGTTGAGCACATAGTATCACACACAGTGTTGTATCGTTAGTTTTCATGAAGTTAAGCAGGGAGATTCTCACACAGTGTTGTATCGTTAGTTTTCATGAAGTTAAGCACAGAGATTCCCACACAGTGTTCTATCGTTAGATTTCATGAAGTTCAGCACATAGTTTCACACACAGTGTTGTATCGTTAGTTTTCATGAAGTTAAGCACAGAGATTCTCACACAGTGTTGTATCGTTAGTTTTCATGAAGTTGAGCACATAGTTTCACACACAGTGTTGTATCGTTAGTTTTCATGAAGTTAAGCACAGAGATTCCCACACAGTGTTGTATCGTTAGTTTTCATGAAGTTAAGCAGGGAGATTCTCACACAGTGTTGTATCGTTAGTTTTCATGAAGTTAAGCACAGAGATTCCCACACAGTGTTGTATCGTTAGTTTTCATGAAGTTAAGCAGGGAGATTCTCACACAGTGTTGTATCGTTAGTTTTCATGAAGTTCAGCACATAGTTTCACACACAGTGTTGTATCGTTAGTTTTCATGAAGTTAAGCACAGAGATTCTCACACAGTGTTGTATCGTTAGTTTTCATGAAGTTAAGCACAGAGATTCTCACACAGTGTTGTATCGTTAGTTTTCATGAAGTTAAGCACAGAGATTCCCACACAGTGTTGTATCGTTAGTTTTCATGAAGTTGAGCACACAGATTCACACACAGTGTTGTATCGTTAGTTTTCCTGAAGTTGAGCACATAGTTTCACACACAGTGTTGTATCGTTAGTTTTCATGAAGTTAAGCACAGAGATTCCCACACAGTGTTGTATCGTTAGTTTTCATGAAGTTAAGCAGGGGGATTCTCACACAGTGCTGTATTGTTAGTTTTCATGAAGTTGAGCACATAGTATCACACACAGTGTTGTATCGTTAGTTTTCATGAAGTTAAGCACAGAGATTCCCACACAGTGTTGTATCGTTAGTTTTCATGAAGTTGAGCACATAGTTTCACACACAGTGTTGTATCGTTAGTTTTCATGAAGTTAAGCAGGGAGATTCTCACACAGTGTTGTATCGTTAGTTTTCATGAAGTTGAGCACATAGTATTCACACACAGTGTTGTATCGTTAGTTTTCATGAAGTTAAGCACAGAGATTCTCACACAGTGTTGTATCGTTAGTTTTCATGAAGTTAAGCACAGAGATTCTCACACAGTGTTGTATCGTTAGTTTTCATGAAGTTAAGCACAGAGATTCTCACACAGTGTTGTATCGTTAGTTTTCATGAAGTTGAGCACATAGATTCACACACAGTGTTGTATCGTTAGTTTTCATGAAGTTAAGCAGGGAGATTCTCACACAGTGTTGTATCGTTAGTTTTCATGAAGTTGAGCACAGAGATTCACACACAGTGTTGTATCGTTAGTTTTCATGAAGTTGAGCACATAGTATTCACACACAGTGTTGTATCGTTAGTTTTCATGAAGTTGAGCACATAGTATTCACACACAGTGTTGTATCGTTAGTTTTCATGAAGTTGAGCACATAGATTCACACACAGTGTTGTATCGTTAGTTTTCATGAAGTTGAGCACATAGTATTCACACACAGTGTTGTATCGTTAGTTTTCATGAAGTTGAGCACATAGTATTCACACACAGTGTTGTATCGTTAGTTTTCATGAAGTTAAGCACAGAGATTCCCACACAGTGTTGTATCGTTAGTTTTCATGAAGTTAAGCACAGGAGATTCTCACACAGTGTTGTATCGTTAGTTTTCATGAAGTTGAGCACATAGTATCACACACAGTGTTGTATCGTTAGTTTTCATGAAGTTAAGCACGGAGATTCTCACACAGTGTTGTATCGTTAGTTTTCATGAAGTTAAGCACAGAGATTTCACACACAGTGTTGTATCGTTAGTTTTCATGAAGTTCAGCACATAGTTTCACACACAGTGTTGTATCGTTAGTTTTCATGAAGTTAAGCACAGAGATTCTCACACAGTGTTGTATCGTTAGTTTTCATGAAGTTGAGCACATAGTATTCACACACAGTGTTGTATCGTTAGTTTTCATGAAGTTGAGCACATAGATTCACACACAGTGTTGTATCGTTAGTTTTCATGAAGTTGAGCACATAGTATTCACACACAGTGTTGTATCGTTAGTTTTCATGAAGTTAAGCACAGAGATTCACACACAGTGTTGTATCGTTAGTTTTCATGAAGTTAAGCAGGGAGATTCTCACACAGTGTTGTATCGTTAGTTTTCATGAAGTTGAGCACATAGTATCACACACAGTGTTGTATCGTTAGTTTTCATGAAGTTAAGCACAGAGATTCCCACACAGTGTTGTATCGTTAGTTTTCATGAAGTTCAGCACATAGATTCACACACAGTGTTGTATCGTTAGTTTTCATGAAGTTAAGCACAGAGATTCTCACACAGTGTTGTATCGTTAGTTTTCATGAAGTTGAGCACATAGATTCACACACAGTGTTGTATCGTTAGTTTTCATGAAGTTAAGCACGGAGATTCTCACACAGTGTTGTATCGTTAGATTTTCATGAAGTTGAGCACATAGTTTCACACACAGTGTTGTATCGTTAGTTTTCATGAAGTTAAGCACAGAGATTCCCACACAGTGTTGTATCGTTAGTTTTCATGAAGTTCAGCACATAGTTTCACACACAGTGTTGTATCGTTAGTTTTCATGAAGTTAAGCACAGAGATTCTCACACAGTGTTGTATCGTTAGTTTTCATGAAGTTGAGCACATAGATTCACACACAGTGTTGTATCGTTAGTTTTCATGAAGTTAAGCACGGAGATTCACACACAGTGTTGTATCGTTAGTTTTCATGAAGTTCAGCACATAGTTTCACACACAGTGTTGTATCGTTAGTTTTCATGAAGTTAAGCACAGAGATTCACACACAGTGTTGTATCGTTAGTTTTCATGAAGTTAAGCACAGAGATTCACACACAGTGTTGTATCGTTAGTTTTCATGAAGTTGAGCACATAGTATTCACACACAGTGTTGTATCGTTAGTTTTCATGAAGTTAAGCACAGAGATTCACACACAGTGTTGTATCGTTAGTTTTCATGAAGTTGAGCACATAGTATTCACACACAGTGTTGTATCGTTAGTTTTCATGAAGTTAAGCACAGAGATTCCCACACAGTGTTGTATCGTTAGTTTTCATGAAGTTAAGCACGGAGATTCTCACACAGTGTTGTATCGTTAGTTTTCATGAAGTTAAGCACAGAGATTCCCACACAGTGTTCTATCGTTAGATTTCATGAAGTTCAGCACATAGTTTCACACACAGTGTTGTATCGTTAGTTTTCATGAAGTTAAGCACAGAGATTCTCACACAGTGTTGTATAGTTAGTTTTCATGAAGTTGAGCACATAGATTCACACACAGTGTTGTATCGTTAGTTTTCATGAAGTTAAGCACAGAGATTCACACACAGTGTTGTATCGTTAGTTTTCATGAAGTTCAGCACATAGTTTCACACACAGTGTTGTATCGTTAGTTTTCATGAAGTTAAGCACAGAGATTCCACACAGTGTTGTATCGTTAGTTTTCATGAAGTTAAGCACAGAGATTCTCACACAGTGTTGTATCGTTAGTTTTCATGAAGTTGAGCACACAGATTCACACACAGTGTTGTATCGTTAGTTTTCATGAAGTTGAGCACATAGTATCACACACAGTGTTGTATCGTTAGTTTTCATGAAGTTGAGCACATAGATTCACACACAGTGTTGTATCGTTAGTTTTCATGAAGTTGAGCACATAGTATTCACACACAGTGTTGTATCGTTATTTTTCATGAAGTTGAGCACATAGATTCACACACAGTGTTGTATCGTTAGTTTTCATGAAGTTGAGCACATAGTATCACACACAGTGTTGTATCGTTAGTTTTCATGAAGTTAAGCACGGAGATTCTCACACAGTGTTGTATCGTTAGTTTTCATGAAGTTAAGCACAGAGATTCTCACACAGTGTTGTATCGTTAGTTTTCATGAAGTTAAGCACATAGATTCACACACAGTGTTGTATCGTTAGTTTTCATGAAGTTAAGCACAGAGATTCTCACACAGTGTTGTATCGTTAGTTTTCATGAAGTTGAGCACATAGTTTCACACACAGTGTTGTATCGTTAGTTTTCATGAAGTTAAGCAGAGAGATTCTCACACAGTGTTGTATCGTTAGTTTTCATGAAGTTAAGCACAGAGATTCTCACACAGTGTTGTATCGTTAGTTTTCATGAAGTTGAGCACACAGATTCACACACAGTGTTGTATCGTTAGTTTTCCTGAAGTTGAGCACATAGTATCACACACAGTGTTGTATCGTTAGTTTTCATGAAGTTGAGCACATAGTTTCACACACAGTGTTGTATCGTTAGTTTTCATGAAGTTGAGCACATAGTATCACACACAGTGTTGTATCGTTAGTTTTCATGAAGTTAAGCACGGAGATTCTCACACAGTGTTGTATCGTTAGTTTTCATGAAGTTAAGCACAGAGATTCTCACACAGTGTTGTATCGTTAGTTTTCATGAAGTTGAGCACATAGTATCACACAGTGTTGTATCGTTAGTTTTCATGAAGTTAAGCACGGAGATTCTCACACAGTGTTGTATCGTTAGTTTTCATGAAGTTAAGCACAGAGATTCCCACACAGTGTTGTATCGTTAGATTTCATGAAGTTCAGCACATAGTTTCACACACAGTGTTGTATCGTTAGTTTTCATGAAGTTAAGCACAGAGATTCTCACACAGTGTTGTATCGTTAGTTTTCATGAAGTTGAGCACATAGTATTCACACACAGTGTTGTATCGTTAGTTTTCATGAAGTTGAGCACATAGATTCACACACAGTGTTGTATCGTTAGTTTTCATGAAGTTAAGCACGGAGATTCTCACACAGTGTTGTATTGTTAGTTTTCATGAAGTTGAGCACATAGTATCACACACAGTGTTGTATCGTTAGTTTTCATGAAGTTATGCACAGAGATTCCCACACAGTGTTCTATCGTTAGATTTCATGAAGTTCAGCACATAGTTTCACACACAGTGTTGTATCGTTAGTTTTCATGAAGTTAAGCACAGGGATTCTCACACAGTGTTGTATCGTTAGTTTTCATGAAGTTGAGCACATAGATTCACACACAGTGTTGTATCGTTAGTTTTCATGAAGTTAAGCACGGAGATTCTCACACAGTGTTGTATCGTTAGATTTTGTGAAGTTCAGCACATAGTTTCACACACAGTGTTGTATCGTTAGTTTTCATGAAGTTAAGCACAGAGATTCCCACACAGTGTTCTATCGTTAGATTTCATGAAGTTCAGCACATAGTTTCACACACAGTGTTGTATCGTTAGTTTTCATGAAGTTAAGCACAGAGATTCTCACACAGTGTTGTATCGTTAGTTTTCATGAAGTTGAGCACATAGATTCATACACAGTGTTGTATCGTTAGTTTTCATGAAGTTAAGCACGGAGATTCACACACAGTGTTGTATCGTTAGTTTTCATGAAGTTCAGCACATAGTTTCACACACAGTGTTGTATCGTTAGTTTTCATGAAGTTAAGCACAGAGATTCACACACAGTGTTGTATCGTTAGTTTTCATGAAGTTAAGCACGGAGATTCACACACAGTGTTGTATCGTTAGTTTTCATGAAGTTGAGCACATAGTATCACACACAGTGTTGTATCGTTAGTTTTCATGAAGTTAAGCACAGAGATTCACACACAGTGTTGTATCGTTAGTTTTCATGAAGTTAAGCACGGAGATTCTCACACAGTGTTGTATCGTTAGTTTTCATGAAGTTAAGCACAGAGATTCCCACACAGTGTTGTATCGTTAGTTTTCATGAAGTTAAGCAGGGAGATTCTCACACAGTGCTGTATTGTTAGTTTTCATGAAGTTGAGCACATAGTATCACACACAGTGTTGTATCGTTAGTTTTCATGAAGTTATGCACAGAGATTCCCACACAGTGTTCTATCGTTAGATTTCGTGAAGTTCAGCACATAGTTTCACACACAGTGTTGTATCGTTAGTTTTCATGAAGTTAAGCACGGAGATTCTCACACAGTGTTGTATCGTTAGTTTTCATGAAGTTAAGCACAGAGATTTCACACACAGTGTTGTATCGTTAGTTTTCATGAAGTTGAGCACATAGTTTCACACACAGTGTTGTATCGTTAGTTTTCATGAAGTTGAGCACAGAGATTCTCACACAGTGTTGTATCGTTAGTTTTCATGAAGTTGAGCACATAGATTCACACACAGTGTTGTATCGTTAGTTTTCATGAAGTTAAGCACAGAGATTCACACACAGTGTTGTATCGTTAGTTTTCATGAAGTTGAGCACATAGTTTCACACACAGTGTTGTATCGTTAGTTTTCATGAAGTTAAGCACAGAGATTCACACACAGTGTTGTATCGTTAGTTTTCATGAAGTTGAGCACATAGTATTCACACACAGTGTTGTATCGTTAGTTTTCATGAAGTTGAGCACATAGTTTCACACACAGTGTTGTATCGTTAGTTTTCATGAAGTTGAGCACATAGTTTCACACACAGTGTTGTATCGTTAGTTTTCATGAAGTTGAGCACATAGTATCACACACAGTGTTGTATCGTTAGTTTTCATGAAGTTAAGCACGGAGATTCTCACACAGTGTTGTATCGTTAGTTTTCATGAAGTTAAGCAGAGAGATTCTCACACAGTGTTGTATCGTTAGTTTTCATGAAGTTAAGCACATAGATTCACACACAGTGTTGTATCGTTAGTTTTCATGAAGTTAAGCACGGAGATTCTCACACAGTGTTGTACCGTTAGTTTTCATGAAGTTAAGCAAAGAGATTCATACACAGTGTTCTATAATTAGTTTTCGTGAAGTTCAGCACATAGTTTCACACACAGTGTTGTATCGTTAGTTTTCATGAAGTTAAGCAGGGAGATTCTCACACAGTGTTGTATTGTTAGTTTTCATGAAGTTAAGCACAGAGATTCACACACAGTGTTGTATCGTTAGTTTTCATGAAGTTAAGCACACAGATTCACACACAGTGTTGTATCGTTAGTTTTCATGAAGTTAAGCAGGGAGATTCTCACACAGTGTTGTATCGTTAGTTTTCATGAAGTTGAGCACATAGTATCACACACAGTGTTGTATCGTTAGTTTTCATGAAGTTGAGCACATAGTTTCACACACAGTGTTGTATCGTTAGTTTTCATGAAGTTAAGCACAGAGATTCTCACACAGTGTTGTATCGTTAGTTTTCATGAAGTTAAGCACAGAGATTCACACACAGTGTTGTATCGTTAGTTTTCATGAAGTTGAGCACATAGTTTCACACACAGTGTTGTATCGTTAGTTTTCATGAAGTTAAGCACGGAGATTCACACACAGTGTTGTATCGTTAGTTTTCATGAAGTTGAGCACAGAGATTCACACACAGTGTTGTATCGTTAGTTTTCATGAAGTTGAGCACACAGATTCACACACAGTGTTGTATCGTTAGTTTTCATGAAGTTGAGCACATAGTATCACACACAGTGTTGTATCGTTAGTTTTCATGAAGTTGAGCACATAGATTCTCACACAGTGTTGTATCGTTAGTTTTCATGAAGTTAAGCACATAGATTCACACACAGTGTTGTATCGTTAGTTTTCATGAAGTTGAGCACATAGATTCACACACAGTGTTGTATCGTTAGTTTTCATGAAGTTGAGCACATAGTATTCACACACAGTGTTGTATCGTTAGTTTTCATGAAGTTGAGCACATAGATTCACACACAGTGTTGTATCGTTAGTTTTCATGAAGTTAAGCACGGAGATTCTCACACAGTGTTGTATCGTTAGTTTTCATGAAGTTAAGCACAGAGATTCACACACAGTGTTGTATCGTTAGTTTTCATGAAGTTAAGCACAGAGATTCCCACACAGTGTTGTATCGTTAGTTTTCATGAAGTTGAGCACATAGTATCACACACAGTGTTGTATCGTTAGTTTTCATGAAGTTAAGCACAGAGATTCTCACACAGTGTTGTATCGTTAGTTTTCATGAAGTTAAGCACAGATTCCCACTCAGTGTTCTATCATTAGATTTCGTGAAGTTCAGCACATAGTTTCACACACAGTGTTGTATCGTTAGTTTTCATGAAGTTAAGCACAGAGATTCTCACACAGTGTTGTATCGTTAGTTTTCATGAAGTTGAGCACATAGTATCACACACAGTGTTGTATCGTTAGTTTTCATGAAGTTGAGCACATAGTTTCACACACAGTGTTGTATCGTTAGTTTTCATGAAGTTGAGCACATAGTATCACACACAGTGTTGTATCGTTAGTTTTCATGAAGTTAAGCACAGAGATTCCCACACAGTGTTGTATCGTTAGTTTTCATGAAGTTGAGCACATAGTATCACACACAGTGTTGTATCGTTAGTTTTCATGAAGTTATGCACAGAGATTCCCACACAGTGTTGTATCGTTAGATTTCATGAAGTTCAGCACACAGATTCACACACAGTGTTGTATCGTTAGTTTTCATGAAGTTAAGCACAGAGATTCTCACACAGTGTTGTATCGTTAGTTTTCATGAAGTTGAGCACATAGATTCACACACAGTGTTGTATCGTTAGTTTTCATGAAGTTAAGCAGGGAGATTCTCACACAGTGTTGTATCGTTAGATTTTGTGAAGTTCAGCACATAGTTTCACACACAGTGTAGTATCGTTAGTTTTCATGAAGTTAAGCACAGAGATTCCCACTCAGTGCTCTATAGTTAGATTTCCTGAAGTTCAGCACATAGTTTCACACACAGTGTTGTATCGTTAGTTTTCATGAAGTTAAGCACAGAGATTCTCACACAGTGTTGTATCGTTAGTTTTCATGAAGTTGAGCACATAGATTCACACACAGTGTTGTATCGTTAGTTTTCATGAAGTTAAGCACAGAGATTCACACACAGTGTTGTATCGTTAGTTTTCATGAAGTTAAGCACAGTAGATTCACACACAGTGTTGTATCGTTAGTTTTCATGAAGTTGAGCACACAGATTCACACACAGTGTTGTATCGTTAGTTTTCATGAAGTTGAGCACATAGTATCACACACAGTGTTGTATCGTTAGTTTTCATGAAGTTGAGCACATAGTTTCACACACAGTGTTGTATCGTTAGTTTTCATGAAGTTGAGCACATAGTATCACACACAGTGTTGTATCGTTAGTTTTCATGAAGTTAAGCAGGGAGATTCTCACACAGTGTTGTATCGTTAGTTTTCATGAAGTTAAGCACAGAGATTCCCACACAGTGTTGTATCGTTAGTTTTCATGAAGTTAAGCACAGAGATTCTCACACAGTGTTGTATCGTTAGTTTTCATGAAGTTGAGCACATAGTATCACACACAGTGTTGTATCGTTAGTTTTCATGAAGTTAAGCAGGGAGATTCTCACACAGTGTTGTATCGTTAGTTTTCATGAAGTTAAGCACAGAGATTCCAACACAGTGTTCTATCATTAGATTTTCATGAAGTTCAGCACATAGTTTCACACACAGTGTTGTATCGTTAGTTTTCATGAAGTTAAGCACAGAGATTCTCACACAGTGTTGTATAGTTAGTTTTCATGAAGTTGAGCACATACTATCACACACAGTGTTGTATCGTTAGTTTTCATGAAGTTGAGCACATAGTTTCACACACAGTGTTGTATCGTTAGTTTTCATGAAGTTAAGCAGGGAGATTCTCACACAGTGTTGTATTGTTAGTTTTCATGAAGTTGAGCACATAGTATCACACACAGTGTTGTATCGTTAGTTTTCATGAAGTTATGCACAGAGATTCCCACACAGTGTTCTATCGTTAGATTTCATGAAGTTCAGCACATAGTTTCACACACAGTGTTGTATCGTTAGTTTTCATGAAGTTGAGCACATAGATTCACACACAGTGTTGTATCGTTAGTTTTCATGAAGTTAAGCAGGGAGATTCTCACACAGTGTTGTATCGTTAGTTTTCATGAAGTTCAGCACATAGTTTCACACACAGTGTTGTATCGTTAGTTTTCATGAAGTTAAGCACAGAGATTCCCACACAGTGTTGTATAGTTAGTTTTCATGAAGTTCAGCACATAGTTTCACACACAGTGTTGTATCGTTAGTTTTCATGAAGTTAAGCACAGAGATTCTCACACAGTGTTGTATCGTTAGTTTTCATGAAGTTGAGCACATAGATTCATACACAGTGTTGTATCGTTAGTTTTCATGAAGTTAAGCACGGAGATTCACACACAGTGTTGTATCGTTAGTTTTCATGAAGTTCAGCACATAGTTTCACACACAGTGTTGTATCGTTAGTTTTCATGAAGTTAAGCACAGAGATTCACACACAGTGTTGTATCGTTAGTTTTCATGAAGTTAAGCACGGAGATTCTCACACAGTGTTGTATCGTTAGTTTTCATGAAGTTAAGCACAGAGATTCTCACACAGTGTTGTATCGTTAGTTTTCATGAAGTTAAGCACATAGATTCACACACAGTGTTGTATCGTTAGTTTTCATGAAGTTAAGCAAAGAGATTCTCACACAGTGTTGTATCGTTAGTTTTCATGAAGTTCAGCACATAGTTTCACACACAGTGTTGTATTGTTAGTTTTCATGAAGTTAAGCACAGAGTATTCTCACACAGTGTTGTATCGTTAGTTTTCATGAAGTTGAGCACACAGATTCACACACAGTGTTGTATCGTTAGTTTTCATGAAGTTGAGCACATAGTATCGCACACAGTGTTGTATCGTTAGTTTTCATGAAGTTGAGCACATAGTTTCACACACAGTGTTGTATCGTTAGTTTTCATGAAGTTGAGCACATAGTATCACACACAGTGTTGTATCGTTAGTTTTCATGAAGTTAAGCACGGAGATTCTCACACAGTGTTGTATCGTTAGTTTTCATGAAGTTAAGCACAGAGATTCCCACACAGTGTTGTATCGTTAGTTTTCATGAAGTTAAGCACAGGGATTCTCACACAGTGTTGTATCGTTAGATTTCATGAAGTTGAGCACATAGTATCACACACAGTGTTGTATCGTTAGTTTTCATGAAGTTAAGCACGGAGATTCTCACACAGTGTTGTATCGTTAGTTTCATGAAGTTAAGCACAGAGATTCCAACTCAGTGTTCTATCATTAGATTTCGTGAAGGTCAGCGCATAGTTTCACACACAGTGTTGTATCGTTAGTTTTAATGAAGTTAAGCACAGAGATTCTCACACAGTGTTGTATAGTTAGTTTTCATGAGTTGAGCACATAGTATCACACACAGTATTGTATCGTTAGTTTTCATGAAGTTGAACACATAGTTTCACACACAGGGTTGTATCGTTAGTTTTCATGAAGTTAAGCAGGGGGATTTTCACACAGTGATGTATTGTTAGTTTTCATGAAGTTGAGCACATAGTATCACACAGAGTGTTGTATCGTTAGTTTCCATGAAGTTATGCACAGAGATTCCCACACAGTGTTCTATCGTTAGATTTCGTGAAGTTCAGCACATAGTTTCACACACAGTGTTGTATCGTTAGTTTTCATGAAGTTGAGCACATAGATTCTCACACAGTGTTGTATCGTTAGTTTTCATGAAGTTAAGCACGGAGATTCTCACACAGTGTTGTATCGTTAGTTTTCATGAAGTTAAGCACATAGATTCACACACAGTGTTGTATCGTTAGTTTTCATGAAGTTAAGCACAGAGATTCCCACTCAGTGTTCTATAGTTAGATTTCGTGAAGTTCAGCACATAGTTTCACACACAGTGTTGTATCGTTAGTTTTCATGAAGTTAAGCACAGAGATTCTCACACAGTGTTGTATCGTTAGTTTTCATGAAGTTGAGCACATAGATTCATACACAGTGTTGTATCGTTAGTTTTCATGAAGTTAAGCACAGGAGATTCACACACAGTGTTGTATCATTAGTTTTTTGATGTTCAGCACATAGTTTCACACACAGTCTTGTATCTTTAGTTTTCATGAAGGTAAGCACAGAGATTCACACACAGTGTTGTATCGTTAGTTTTCATGAAGTTAAGCACGGAGATTCACACACAGTGTTGTATCGTTAGTTTTCATGAAGTTAAGCACAGAGATTCTCACACAGTGTTGTATCGTTAGTTTTCATGAAGTTAAGCACAGAGATTCTCACACAGTGTTGTATCGTTAGTTTTCATGAAGTTAAGCACAGAGATTCTCACACAGTGTTGTATCGTTAGTTTTCATGAAGTTAAGCACAGAGATTCTCACACAGTGTTGTATCGTTAGTTTTCATGAAGTTGAGCACATAGTATTCACACACAGTGTTGTATCGTTAGTTTTCATGAAGTTAAGCACAGAGATTCTCACACAGTGTTGTATCGTTAGTTTTCATGAAGTTAAGCACAGAGATTCTCACACAGTGTTGTATCGTTAGTTTTCATGAAGTTAAGCACAGAGATTCTCACACAGTGTTGTATCGTTAGTTTTCATGAAGTTAAGCACAGAGATTCTCACACAGTGTTGTATCGTTAGTTTTCATGAAGTTAAGCACATAGATTCATACACAGTGTTGTACCGTTAGTTTTCATGAAGTTAAGCAAAGAGATTCTTACACAGTGTTCTATAATTAGTTTTCGTGAAGTTCAGCACAAAGTTTCACACACAGTGTTGTATTGTTAGTTTTCATGAAGTTAAGCAGGGAGATTCTCACGCAGTGTTGTATCGTTAGTTTTCAAAAAGTTAAGCACTGTAATTCGCACACAGTGTTGTATCGTTAGTTTTCATGAAGTTGAGCAAACAGATTCACACACAGTGTTGTTTCGTTAGTTTTCCTGAAGTTGAGCACATAGTATGGCAAACAGTGTTGTATCGTTAGTTTTCATGAAGTTGAGCACATAGTTTCACACACAGTGTTGTATCGTTAGTTTTCATGAAGTTGAGCACATAGTATCACACACAGTGTTGTATCGTTAGTTTTCATGAAGTTAAGCAGGGAGATTCTCACACAGTGTTGTATCGTTAGTTTTCATGAAGTTAAGCACAGAGATTCCCACACAGTGTTGTATCGTTAGTTTTCATGAAGTTAAGCAAGGGGATTCTCACACAGTGTTGTATCGTTAGTTTTCATGAAGTTGAGCACATAGTATCACACACAGTGTTGTATCGTTAGTTTTCATGAAGTTAAGCACGGAGATTCTCACACAGTGTTGTATCGTTAGTTTTCATGAAGTTAAGCACAGAGATTCCAACTCAGTGTTCTATCATTAGATTTCGTGAAGTTCAGCACATAGTTTCACACACAGTGTTGTATCGTTAGTTTTCATGAAGTTAAGCACAGAGATTCTCACACAGTGTTGTATAGTTAGTTTTCATGAAGTTGAGCACATAGTATCACACACAGTGTTGTATCGTTAGTTTTCATGAAGTTGAGCACATAGTTTCACACACAGTGTTGTATCGTTAGTTTTCATGAAGTTAAGCAGGGAGATTCTCACACAGTGTTGTATTGTTAGTTTTCATGAAGTTGAGCACATAGTATCACACACAGTGTTGTATCGTTAGTTTTCATGAAGTTATGCACAGAGATTCCCACACAGTGTTCTATCGTTAGATTTCATGAAGTTCAGCACATAGTTTCACACACAGTGTTGTATCGTTAGTTTTCATGAAGTTAAGCAGGGGGATTCTCACACAGTGTTGTATCGTTAGTTTTCATGAAGTTGAGCACATAGATTCACACACAGTGTTGTATCGTTAGTTTTCATGAAGTT